>NC_092234.1:46423011-46425511 GCF_036320965.1 Panulirus ornatus | reverse complement strand
CGCTGCCCACTTGCCAGTCCCGTCCAATGATACGCAAACTGCTCTCTACTGCCTCTCCAAACTGTCGCCCCCGCCTCGATAGCTGGGGATAGGGAATGGGGAGGGGAATGGGGGAGGAATGTGGGGAATGGGAGGTGTACAAGAGATGGTTGGGGGAGGAGGAGGTAGGGTTTTGGTTAATGTTCCTGGATTTGTTTGTGATTATCTGGGCGGGATTTAGGGAGAGCTGGGTCTTAGGTTATGGCGACGAGCTGAAGGTGTTGTTCTTGTTGTTGTTTTTCTCTTTGATCCGGGGGAGCGAGTGATGGCAGGGGGAGGGAGGGAGGGAGGGAGGTTGTGAGTAAGGAGGTGGGTGAGGAGAGAGGGAGGTGTGTGTGGTGAGGTAGGGGAGGTGCGGTGTGGAAAACAGCAGACGCGAAACGTCGCGCACCGCCTCCCTCCGCGGGTAAGAGCGTCACTGACCCCAGGGTGTTCGCTAGCACAGTGTGCCCTCACTGACCCAGGGTGTTCGCTAGCACAGTGTGCCCTCACTGACCCCAGGGTGTTCGCTAGCACAGTGTGGCTTCACTGACCCCAGGGTGTTCGCTAGCACAGTGTGCCCTCACTGACCCCAGGGTGTTCGCTAGCACAGTGTGGCCTCACTGACCCAGGGTGTTCGCTAGCACAGTGTGGCCTCACTGACCCCAGGGTGTTCGCTAGCACAGTGTGGCCTCACTGACCCCAGGGTGTTCGCTAGCACAGTGTGCCCTCACTGACCCCAGGGTGTTCGCTAGCACAGTGTGCCCTCACTGACCCAGGGTGTTCGCTAGCACAGTGTGCCCTCACTGACCCAGGGTGTTCGCTAGCACAGTGTGGCCTCACTGACCCCAGGGTGTTCGCTAGCACAGTGTGGCCTCACTGACCCAGGGTGTTCGCTAGCACAGTGTGGCCTCACTGACCCAGGGTGTTCGCTAGCACAGTGTGCCTCACTGACCCAGGGTGTTCGTGTTATGGGGAAGAACTTAAGAGAACAGAGAACACTCCCAGCATGGGATAACCAGACCTCACTAATTGATAATGAGTTCACTCATAATACGATGAACAGCTGTCGTCCTGATGTGTGTGTGTGTGTGTCACGCAAGGCTGTGACCTGGGAAGGTCAAGGACCCGGCTACGGGCACTCACTCAAGCTGGTCAAGGGTCATACGTGGAATTGGGTGGTTGGGGAGGGGGGAGGGAGGGGGTCGTCGTCCCCCCTCCTCCCTAGGGCCTACCGCACTGAGCGGCCACTGGCATTCCTTCATTCATTCATTTCTTCATTCCTTCCTTCATTTCTTCATTCATTCCCTCCTTCCTTCCTTTCTTCCCTCATTCATTCCTTCCTTCATTCATCCATTCCTTCCTTCATTCCCTCATTCATCCCTCAACTATAAATGCCGATGAAGAAGAGGTTTCGCCTCTTAACCTATACTTCAGCTTGCTTATGATCCACAGAGCTTATGGAGGCGGTGCGAAGGAATGAACGGGGAGGGGGAGGGGAGGGGGGTGAGGACCACCACGAGATACCCAACCGGAGAGAGAGAGAGAGAGAGAGAGAGAGAGAGAGAGAGAGAGAGAGAGAGAGAGAGAGAGAGAGAGAGAGGAGGAGGAGGAGGAGGAGGAATGGAGGGATGGACGGACGGACGGACGGATGGATGGATGGATGGATGGAGGAGGTGTCTGGGTACATGGGGGAAGGGGGGGGGGGGTTGGTGATGATCTACGGGACACCCCCCCCCCCCCCCCGCTGGCCAGAGGGACCGTGGAGTTAACCCCAAACCCAACGCGTCGTCGGATATGTTAATCAATGTTAGAATCGCCCGATATGTTCATCAGTTAAAATCGCCCGATATGTTAATCAGTGTTAAAATCGCCCGATGTGTTCATCAATGTTAAATCGCCCCATATGTTAATCAGTGTTAAAATAGCCCGATGTGTTCATCAATGTTAAAATCGCCCGATATGTTAATCATTGTTAAAATAGCCCGATGTGTTCATCAATGTTAAAATCGCCCGATGTGTTAATCAATGTCAAAATCGCCGGATATGTTAATTAATGTTAAAAATCACCGGATATGTTAATTGTTAAAAATCACCCGATATCTTCATCAATGTTAAAATCAATTAAAATCGCCCGATATGTTAACGTCAAAATCCCACGGGCGGTACACACCCCACACACGTTCTCTCCCCTGAAGACGCCACCACCACCACCACCGTGGTTGGGTCTCCAGAACTCCTGCCAGAGCCGCTGGAGGACGTCCAGAGGAGCACACACACAGCAGCAGACGACATCGGACCAGAGCGGAGCGAGTTACGCCCAGGGAGTTCACACATAACACGATGAACAGCTGGCGTATTGACGTGTGTGTGTGTGTGTGTGTGTGTCTGAGAGAGAGAGAGAGAGAGAGAGAGAGAGAGAGAGAGAGAGAGAGAGAGAGAGAGAGAGAGAGAGAGAGAGAGAGAGACAGACAGACAGAGA
>NC_092234.1:46365511-46418011 GCF_036320965.1 Panulirus ornatus | reverse complement strand
TGTGTGGAGTCCTGGGGATGAATAATGATAATAATAATAATAATAATAATAATAATGATAATAATATATAAATATAAAAATCCGAAGCAGAGCGCCTGGATCTCATAAATGAAGCTCTTTCTAAGGCAAAAATAACTGTGGAAAAAAAGCAAAACGAGACATTTTGAGTGCCTGATGTCCTTCCAGGTGCATCTCATTAATCTGGAAAAAAAAAAGGTACGCCATTATATTTGCCTTTGTTAACAGGTACACATACTATAAAAAAAAAAAAAAAGCGGTCTGGTCTTTCTGTATCTGTTCACACGTCGAGGAAGTTGCCATGTCAACAAACCGCTATACAAAGTTGCCACAAGTAATTCATCGGTTTTCCTAGGCAGGATGTAAGTAGCTGGGGTGATTTATTGAAGGGAAAAATATAATATCTTTGAGCGGGAACGTCAGGTCAGCAGTATGGGAGGTATGAACAGGAAAAATGGCGGGAGGGGGGACTGATGGTTGTTACACTGAACAATGCCCATCCGCCGGTGTGGTGGCTTGGGAGTGAGGGACGAGGGCACGTGGCTGCTGCTGATCAGGAAGTGGCTTGGTAATCCTCCGCAGACGACAGCCCTTGTCTGCTGGTAAGTCATAGATGTGAACTTCCCTAAACGATATGCAAATATATGCAACCATGTGTGATCACATGTCATCAATTCGTCAACTCTACAGGAGGCTGACTGTAGGTTGTACCAACGCATTGTTATTGGCTTATCGTCCCGATGTGTCCACAAGACAGACAGACAGAGAAAAACACGTAAGACTGATGGTACAATGTCCCTCATACAGTATGTGCGGCGTCCTCAACATATATGGTATGTGGGGCGTCCTCAACATACAGTGTGTGTGGCGGAGCCATCATACAGTATGTGGGGCGTGCTCAACATATATAGTATGTGGGGCGTCCTCAACATATAGTATGTGGGGCGTCCTCAACATACATTGTGTGTGGCGGAGCCAACATACAGTATGTGGGGCGTCCTCAACATATATGGCATGTGTGGTGGGAGCAACATACAGTATGTGGGTCGGCGCCAACACACACTGTGTGAGGTGGCGGCAACATACAACACGGGCGGGTCGGCGGCACAAGACGAAGCTAATTATCCACTGGACGGAAGTCGTTGGCAAGACGCTTGATGGAGCGTGAGGGCGTGCGTGCGTAATGCACTCGAGTGCAAGTGCGGGTCCGCGTCACGGGACGTTGCCCAAGTGTGGGTGGAGACGGGAGGAGTCACAACAAAGCCAGCGGCTCCTTTTCCAAGTGAGGACAGGAGGCAGCTGCTGCCCTGGCTGTGTGTGTGTGTGTGTGGCTGGGGCGACCCCACCACCGCTCCGCTGTGTGGTGACGCAATCCTTGAGCACGACGGTACACGATCCTTGAGCACGAAGGTACGACCTTTGATTACGACGGTACAACCCTTGATCACGACGGTACGATCCTTGAGCACGACGGTACGATCCTTGATCATGACGGTACACAATCCTTGAGCACGACGGTGCGACCCTTGAGCACGACGGTACGATCCTTGATCATGACGGTACACGATCCTTGAGCATGACGGTACACGACCCTTGAGCACGACGGTACACAATCCTTGAGCACGAAGGTACGACCTTTGATTACGACGGTACAACCCTTGATCACGACGGTACGATCCTTGAGCACGACGGTACGATCCTTGATCATGACGGTACACAATCCTTGAGCACGACGGTACGACCCTTGAATACGACGGTACACAATCCTTGAGCACGACGGTGCGACCCTCGACCACGACGGTACGACCCTTGAGCATGATGGCTTAAAACCCTTTGGCCTTAACCCTTAAAAAGGGTCAGGTCAAAGGGCGCGTTAGCATACCCACGGGTCGAACATAATGTTATTCCAACCCCCCCCCCCCCCCCCCCCGGCGACCATGAACACGGCACAGATGAACGTTCAGTGTCACTTAGAACACTTAGATATCTCGAGCGCTGCTGACTGGGGTCCAGCAGGGATCGAACCCTGGGCGGCCCGTGAATGCACACATCGCGGTCAGCAGCGCTTGCTTACCACAACACCACGGAGGCCGTGTGTGTGTGTGTGTGTGTGTGTGTGTGTGTGTGTGTGTGTGTGTGTGTGTGTGGAAGGGTGGGAGGGGTTGAGAACAGCTGAGGAGATGCTGAACAGCAGCAGGTGAACAGCAAAGAGTACCCAGCACAGCAAAGCACATGAACTACAGCAGGATCACAGGGAGGTGCAGTGAAAACAGCTGTAGCAGCAACAGCAGTGACTGGGCAGCCACAGCACTGCAAGCAGACGAGACACAGCAGAGGCAACAGCAGCTGCAGCACCAGTGACTGGGCAGCCGCTGCAACACAGCAGCGGTCAGCGGTCCGTTCAAGAACGTCAATAAATATCAGTAAATGACTGTAAAAAAAAAAGTAAATGGTTGTAAAAAAAAAAAAAAATAACAGCGATAACACCAGCATTAACACGGCATCTCCTCTCACCACACTTCCCCCCTCCTCCCTCAAGACGCAGCAGGAGCAGTAAGGTGTGAGAACAGCAGCTTGCTGCTCCCAACCTGGAGAGGAAGAGGAGGAGGAGGAGGAAGAGGAGGAGTTGGAGGAGGAGGAAGTGTGTGTGTGTGTGTGTGTGTGTGTGTGTGTGTGTGTGTGTGTGTGTGTGTGTGTGTGTGTGTGTGGAGGTAATCGCACCAGAGTGTGGTGTGTGGTGGTCATCGTGTGTGTGTGTGTGTGTGTGTGTGTGTGTGTGTGTGTGTGTGTGTGTGTGTGTGTGTGTGTGTGTGTGGAGGTAATCGCACCAGAGTGTGGTGTGTGGTGGTCATCGTGTGTGTGTGTGTGTGTGTGTGTGTGGAGGTAATCGCACCAGAGTGTGGTGTGTGGTGGTCATCGTGTGTGTGTGTGTGTGTGTGTGTGTGGAGGTAATCGCACCAGAGTGTGGTGTGTGGTGGTCATCGTGTGTGTGTGTGTGTGTGTGTGTGTGTGTGTGTGTGTGTGTGTGTGTGGAGGTAATCGCACCAGAGTGTGGTGTGTGGTGGTCATCGTGTGTGTGTGTGTGTGTGTGTGTGTGTGTGTGTGTGTGTGTGTGTGTGTGGAGGTAATCGCACCAGAGTGTGGTGTGTGGTGGTCATCGTGTGTGTGTGTGTGTGTGTGTGTGTGTGTGTGTGTGTGTGTGTGTGTGTGGAGGTAATCGCACCAGAGTGTGGTGTGTGGTGGTCATCGTGTGGCCAGTGGCCGGGGCTGGCGGTGATCATCATGATATATAAATGATATTACCATCATCCATAACCTACCAGACGCCCGCCAGACGCCCGCTGCCGCCCGCCGCTCCGCTCAACAGATGCGATTTTTGGGAAATGGGGAGTTGGGGGGTGGAGGAGGAGGAGGAGGAGGAGGAGGAGGAGAGAAAGAGAGAGAGAAAGAGAGAGAGAGACAAAGAGTGAGTGGGAAGGGGGGAGGAGGAAAGGAAGGGGACGTCCCCCATTTTTGTTCGGCTGTTTCTCCGGAAGGATGAAGTACGGGTGTGTGTGTGTGTGTGTGTGTCTGTGTGCTTTTACTTTCTAGGTGCACGCACATGTGCACGTCTATGTGTGTGTGTTTATTTCTTCGGTGTACATGGTGTGTGTGTGTGTGTGTGTGTGTGTGTGTGTGTATCAATGGTTATTAATAACAATCTCGTTAATGCTGACGGCGGAGATGGGAGACCTCCTGTGTTTACGGACAGTGTCCTGGAGGTTGTTTACAAGTCTATGTTTACTCATGCCCTTATATATATATATATATATATATATATATATATATATATATATATATATATATATATATATATATCACGTTGTCAGGCGGTGTTGCTCTGGTGCTGGTCGGCTGGTCAGACGGTGTTTACGGGTGGGGACAAGCATGTTGGTCAGCTACGTGGGTTCTATTCTGTTTCTTTCCCGTCTCTGTTCTTGATCCATGCTTCTTAGGGCGTTCCGTGCGAGGATGAACAGTTACTGTGGCGTTTTAGGGGGTGCTCTGTGGTGTTCAGCGCTGTTCGAAAGGGTATTCTCTCATTATGGGTAAGTTTTCCTGTGTTCTTGGATGTGTTCTGTGGTGTTGATGGCTGTGTTCTGCTGTGTGTCTGGGGGAGTATGTTTGGAGAGCATAAGGTTGTACTCTGTGGCGCGTCTGGGTACGTTCATCTGACGTTTTTATAAGTCTGTAAAGTTGCTAGTGAAAGAGGAAAGAGACAGATGGGCAGGACTTATGGGCAAGAAGTGCAAAATGATTGGGAGATGTATAGGATATAGTGGCACGAGATCAAGAGGAAGGTGCAGGGGTTGAAAAAAGAGGGCACATGAGATTTGGGGCGAGCGAGAATCAGTAAACCACAAAGAGAATAAGAAGTTTCGGAGGGAGTTTGATAGGGTGCGAAAAAAAAGCGAAGAAATAGGAAAATCAATGAAGCGGCTGGCGAGGAAGTGGACTCCCGCAGAGAAGTGGTTAGCGTCAACCCAAATGTTCATCCACCCCTAGGGGTTGGTCGATAGATGGGTCCCTGGCTCAGGCTGGGGTATAAAACGTTAATGGGATGGCCTTGATTAGGGCCTCAGTTGCCTGTGCCGTCTCAGCTAACAACAACAAAATAGTGATGAAGTGAGTGAAGAGGTGGACTGAGTATTTAGAAGGACTGTTGAATGTGTTTGATGATAGGGTGGCAGATGCAGGGTGTCAGGGTCAGGGTGGTATGTGAAGTGAGAGAGTCATAGGGAGTGGTTTGGTGAAGATGAGGTGGTGAAGGCTTTACCTCAGATAAAATGTGGCAAGGACGCTGGGGTGGATGGTATTGCAGTTGAATTTCTTAAGAAAGGAGGGTAACTGTGCTGCTGATCGGCTACTTAGGATTTTCAGCGTTTGTATGGATGATGGTGAGGTGAATGACGGTTGGACGAATGTGCGTATAGTGCCACTCTATAAAGTTAAGGGGGACGAAGGAGAGTGTTCAAACTACAAAGAAGTAAGTCTGTTGACTGTATCTAGTGGGTTGTTTGGGAGGGTAGTGACCGTGAGGGTGAAGGCAGGTTTAGAGGATCAGACTGAGGAGGAATCATGTAGTTTCAAATGCTAAGAGGATATGTGGATCAGAAGTTTGCTTTTAAGAAAACGCGAGAGAAATACTTGAGAGAAACATGGATTTGCATGTAGCATTTATGGATCTGGAGAAAGCATATGATAAGGCCGACAGAGATGCTTTGTGGAAGGTTTTAAGAATATATAGTGTGGAAGGAAAGCTGCTAGAAGCGGTGAAACCTTTTCATGGAAGGATGTAACGCGTGTGTACGAGTAGCAAGAGAGGATAGTGAGTGGTTCCAAGTGAAGAGTGGTCTGCGGTAGTTGTGTGTGATGTCACCATGGCTGTTCATTTTGTTTATGGATGGGATGACAAATGAAGTAAATGCAAGAGTTTTGGAGAAAGAGGCGATTATGCAGCCTGCAGCAGGGGATGAGAAGGCCTGGAAAGGGAATTAGTTGTTGTTTGTTGAAGACATAACACGGATGGCAGATTCGAGTGAGACACTGCAAAGTCAGATGAATGAGTCTGGGGGCGCGTGTGAAAGGAGGAAGTTGAGATCAAATGAACAACAACAACAAAAAAATGTTTAGTTGAGCAGAGGGTCAGGTTAGTTGGGGTGCGAGTTTGGATGAAGAAAAATTGAAGAAAGTAAAGTGCTTTAGATACCTGGGAATGGACATGGCAGCATATGGAACTATGAAATCGGAAGTAAGTCAAAGGGTGGGTGAGGGGGCGAAGGTTCTGGGAGAAGAGAAGAATGTGCGAAAAGAGGGTTGGCTATCTGGAAGGGCGAAAATGGATATGTTTGAAGTATAGTCCTCCCAACAATGCGATGTGATGTGAGGCAAGTGTCAAAGATGACGATGTGCAGATGGGGGTGGGTGTGTTGCAAACGAAATGTTTGAGGTCAGTATGTGGCGTGAGGTGGTTTGATCGAATAAGTAAAGGTAAGAGAGATGTGTGGAAATGAAAAGAGTGGTTGAGAGAGCAGAAGAGGGTGTGTTGAAATGGTCTGGACGTATGGAGAGAATGAGTGAGGAAAGATTGACAAAGAGGTTATACGTGTCAAGAGGTGAAAGGGACAAGGAGAACGGAGGTATCAAACTGGAGATGGAAGGAAGGGGGTGAAAGATTCTAAGTGACCGAGGCCTGAGCATGCTTGAGAATGAGAGGCGCGTATGGGATAGAGTGAGCTCGAATGATGTGATATACAGGGCTCGACGTGCTATCAATGGACTGAACCGCAACATGTGAATCATCCGGAGTAAACCATGGCTAGGCCTCTGGGACCTGGATGTGGATAGGGAGCTGTGGTTTCGACGCATTACACATGACAGCTAGAGAATGGACGCGAGCGAAAGCGGCCCACCTCCTTCGTCTATTCTTGACACCACCTCGCCAATGCGAGAGAGAGAGAGAGAGAGAGAGAGAGAGAGAGAGAGAGAGAGAGAGAGAGAGAGAGAGAGAGAGAGAGAGAGAGAGAGACTGATACAGTCACACAGAGGGGAAAGCGTCGTACGGCTGGCGTTCAGTGTACACGAGGTACGAGATACAAGACAGAAAGCTCGCACAGGACGCCAGCTGCCCACCGCCAGAACCAGCCGGTAATTATGTTTATGGCGGATCTTGTCTAACTGGTCTTTATTACTTTTGCGAGTTGTACACACTCCCACAACCTCTCAACACCACCCAGCCCCCCTTCCTCCCACAAACACACATCCTTCCCAACCTCTCCCCCTTTGTGGGGACGGGTGAGGAAAGTGGCTACATAGATACACACAGACCCAAGGCCCCAAGAAGCGAGGTGGTCTGGCTGTAACACTACTTAAAAAAAAAAAGAATAATGCAGTTCTCTTAAAGACAGAAGAAAAGAATAGGAAAGAAAAAACTCTCTCTCTCTCTCTCTCTCTCTCTCTCTCTCTCTCTCTCTCTCTCTCTCTCTCTATCTATCTATCTATCTATCTATCAATCTATCTATCATCTCTCTCTCACCTTCCATTCCCACAGGCAACAGACCGGACGGGAGACAGGCAGGGAAAAAAAAAAATACCTTGCAGGATCAAAATGGGCCGAGGGAGATATTCATGGGAAAGTCATAAGGTAGAGTGAACGTAAGTACGTCATGCACCCCATCACTAACGACACGCATCCCTTCACTCTGTTACGAGGAACAGTAGTGAGGATAAACATGAGCTCCAGCCTCTCGACTTACCACGTCTATATTTACTCCTTAGATGGAAGAATGATAGAATAATTCTTTCTTCCCTCACATCATGCGAGACACGGGTCGATCAATGTTAGTATGTTAACCACAGCATAGCTAGAAAGAGACCGACGGTTGAGAAAGTAGCAGAGAAAGTAGCATGATATACCACTACTTTCTCATGACTGAGTAAATGAATCATTCGAAATTGGAAAGCACCAAGTGACGATGAAGCCCAATTGGAAAGCACCAAGTGACGATGAAGCCCAATTGGAAAGCACCAAGTGACGATGAAGCCCAATTGGAAAGCACCAAGTGACGATGAAGCCAAACTGGAAAGCACCAAGTGACGATGAAGCCAAACTGGAAAGCACCAAGTGACGATGAAGCCAAACTGGAAAGCAGCAAGGGACGATGAAGCCAAACTGGAAAGCACCAAGTGACGATGAAGCCAAACTGGAAAGCAGCAAGGGACGATGAAGCCAAACTGGAAAGCACCAAGTGACGATGAAGCCAAACTGGAAAGCACCAAGTGACGATGAAGCCAAATTGGAAAGCACCAAGTGACGATGAAGCCAAACTGGAAAGCACCAAGGGACGATGAAGCCAAACTGGAAAGCACCAAGGGACGATGAAGCCAAACTGGAAAGCACCAAGGGACGATGAAGCCAAACTGGAAAGCACCAAGGGACGATGAAGCCAAATTGGAAAGCAGCACCAAGGGACGCTGAAGCCAAACTGGAAAGCACCAAGTGACGATGAAGCCAAACTGGAAAGCACCAAGGGACGATGAAGCCAAACTGGAAAGCACCAAGGGACGATGAAGCCAAACTGGAAAGCACCAAGGGACGATGAAGCCAAACTGGAAAGCACCAAGGGACGCTGAAGCCAAATTGGAAAGCAGCAAGTGACGATGAAGCCAAAGTCTGGAAGAGGCTATGAGTGTTGCTCACCGAACAATATGGTCTGGGAGCTTACCGCACGAGCCAATAATTTCGTCGGTTAAGAAATATCTGGCACACTCCAGATTAATCCGGTGATCCGAGTCCATTTTCTCTCGTTGGTCGCAAAGAAATTGTCCATATCGACGATTGCTCGAGTCTCCTCGAATCGTTTCAAAACGTTTTATTAATCAGCCACGGAGACGCCACTTGCTTCGAGAGAGAGAGAGAGAGAGAGAGAGAGAGAGAGAGAGAGAGAGAGAGAGAGAGAGAGAGAGAGAGAGAGAGAGACAGAGAGAAAGGTTAATTTATCGCAGTCTATTCTCATATGGTTTGGTCCGCAAAGTCTATCCATACATGTTTAGTTAGGCAAAGCAAGGTATCAATTTAGTTGCTCTATTTCGTTGCTCTTTGCTGCAATACTTTGAATTTAGAATATCTTTTGAGAAAACTGGGGGGCCCAGAACTGCAGTACATATTCGAGGTGGGGGTCTAACTCGACTTGAGCATAGCGTCAATATCACACATCCTTGCTCTTGTGTGTGAAAGGTTTTCTGTCAATAAACCCTAACATCCTATTTGCTCTCTTGGAGGCTTCACGACGCTGCTGCGCAGTATTTTGAATCCTGGAGGGGAGAGACAGTAACCCATTACCTACCTCCTCACACTAGGGGGGTCCTTTATCCCGTGGTCCATCACTTCCTCATGGGGTGTTTTGATGAGGTCTCCAACGTGTGAAAGGTGTTACTTACTGACGTTAATTGGCGTGTGCCATTTTCTGGACCATTCAGAGACGTTACCCACATGCCCTCGTCATCAACCAACATGGGTATTAGTTACCAAGGACTCCTTGGGGGATGCAAAGACCTAGTTCGAGTATATCTGGGCTGCCCTTCGTCAGCTGGGTGGTGATGGTGTGGTAGAGAAAACTGTCTTCAACGAAGGTGAGAGATGTGGCAGATTGCCTTCCTACACCTGAGGTCGGGTGCGCCAGTGGATGTGTAGAAGATTCAAATCCCCCACAGGGTAATCCTGCTACTTCTTCCTCTCTTTCTCCCCCAGGGTATTTCTGCTACTTCTCCCTCTCTTTCTCCCCCAGGGTATTCCTGCTACTTCTCCCTCTCTTTCTCCCCCAGGGTATTCCTGCTACTTCTCTTTCTCCCCAGGGTAATCCTGCTACTTCTCCCTCTCTTTCTCCCCCAGGGTAATCCTGCTACTTCTCTTTCTCCCCCAGGGTAATCCTGCTACTTCTCCCTACCCCACAGGGTAATCCTGCTACTTCTCCCTACCTCCCCAGGGTAATCCTGCTACTTCTCTTTCTCCCCCCAGGGTAATCCTGCTACTTCTCCCTACCCCACAGGGTAATCCTGCTACTTCTCCCTACCCCACAGGGTAATCCTGCTACTTCTCCCTACCCCACAGGGTAATCCTGCTACTTCTCTTTCTCCCCCAGGGTAATCCTGCTACTTCTCCCTACCCCACAGGGTAATCCTGCTACTTCTCTTTCTCCCCCCAGGGTAATCCTGCTACTTCTCCCTACCCCACAGGGTAATCCTGCTACTTCTCCCTACCCCACAGGGTAATCCTGCTACTTCTCTTTCTCCCCCAGGGTAATCCTGCTACTTCTCCCTACCCCACAGAGTAATCCTGCTACTTCTCTTTCTCCCCCCAGGGTAATCCTGCTACTTCTCCCTACCCCACAGGGTAATCCAGCTACTTCTCCCTCCCTCCCCCAGGGGTTAATACTACCCCATTCCCCACCTCATTCCTGTACACAAGCACATTCCATACAGACATTCCATTTTTCTCACCTGTGATCTGCCCCACACTCGCCAGTAAATTGAAATTGACACAAGACCTTCGCTCCCCGTGGCACCTGCTCCCGCAAAGTCTCACACCCACACGTAGCTATAATGATAATGATAATGATAATGATGATAAATTTCTACGGTGTATACTGCATTAGAAGAGTGTTATGGGTCACATTTGCATAAGGCTCTGGATCGGCGGCAGCAGTCCACGTCCCCCACCCACGTTCGATCATCAGCGTAAAAAAAAAAAAATAATTGCTTTATCAAAAACCACGTTTTATGGATCAAACTAACCACAGTGCATAATGCAGGTTCACTGATTTAGGAGACTAATACGGATTTGATATTCCGGGACAGCGTAAAAAAAAAAAACTCACAAATCCAGTCCTGTGCATTACTGGTGCTATACAGTGTCTGACGTAATTCGTAACGGTATTCGTTATCACACATTGTAAGCCAAACATTATCACTCGTGCAGTTTGAAAAGAAAATTAAATAAACGCAAATCTACACATTGCGAACCACCATTACGAAAATCACTGCTTACACCAAACATCGTGTATCTATTTATCTATCTATCTACCTATCTATCTATCTATCTATATATATATATATATATATATATATATATATATATATATATATATATATATATATATATATATAATACAGCAACGTATCCATAAAAGCAACACTGGAAAATAGTTTTAGAAAAAATAAAGGGGGAATTAAATGCAACACTCTTGATATAGAACACTATTAGCAACACCAGGTGAACTCTACACCATACGGAAGTAACACTTTGTATAACGAACACACCATAGGCGAAACACTTACTGTAAAACACTAATTGTATCCTCGCAACACCGTGTTGAGGTATTGCTATATGACCTCATTACACACACACAAATCTATCTATCTATCTATCTATCTATCTATATATATATATATATATATATATATATATATATATATATATATATATATATATATGTATATATATATATATATATATATATATATATATATATATATATACATATATACACTGATGGACAGACAGATGTATATATAACACGGGTAGGATTCGAACCCTGAACAGGACGCTTGGCTGTCGGTCCATGCACTGGGGATGGACCATCCCAGCAACCACACCCCTAGCAACCACACCCCCAGCAACCACACCCCTAGCAACCACACCCCTAGCAACCACACCTCAGCAACCATACTCCAGAAACCACACCCCTAGCAAACACACTCCCAGCAACCACACCCCATCAACCACACCCCCAGCAACCACACCCCATCAACCACACCCTAGCAACCACATCCCATCAACCACACTCCAGCAACCACACCCCAGCAAAAACACCCTAGCAACCACACCCCTAGCAACCACTTCACAGCAACCACACCCCTAGCAACCACACTCCATCAACCACACACCCTAGCAACCACACCCCTAGCAACCACACCCCATCAACCACACCCCCTACGTCTTCCAATGAAACCCTTGCTATACGCTGTTGCTATACATACCTATGGTTCTTTGTTTGCTTAAAAATGAAATAGATAAATTAATCAATTGATAGAAATATCAAATCTTAAAATTCAATTTTTTTGTTTTGATTCCAGTGGTCTTGTCACAAAATATGAGTTGTGCGACACACAATCTTTTGTTCCGTCAACAGAACCTGACAGTCCAATGCATCTCACAAGTGGGAACCGATGTTAAACTATGGTATGACAGCTAGTTAACAAACGTTCATGTTAATCACCCTGCCTCGCGCGAGGAAGTTAACATGTTAACGTGGCGTAATTCGTCCAAACTTTAAGATAAGTTAAGTGCCCCCTGGTTTGGTTATGGTGTTTGGAAACTTAGTCTGTTCAAGGCGCTGAACTTTTTAACAAGGTTATTAACCTTGTTCAGAGGTCCAGAAAACCTTTTAAAAAGGCTACTGGTTCGATAAAAAGGTTATTAACCTTGTTAAAAGGTCCAAAAATCTTTTGAAAAGGCTATCATTTTGTTAAAAAGAATATCAACTTGTTAAAAGGTCTAGTAAACCTTTTGAAAAGGCTACTGATTCTAAAAAAGATTAACCTGCTAAAAGGTCCAGAAAACCTTTTAAAAGGCCTATAGATTCCTTAGATTTTTTTTTATCAATCTTGTTAAAGGGTCTAGAAAACCTTTTAAAAAGGCCTACTAATTCGTTGACTTTTTTTATTCATCTTGTTAAAAGGTCCAGAAAACCTTTTATAAAGGCAACCGATTCGTAAAAAAAAAAAAAAAAGGTTATTAACCTTGTTAACAGGTCCAGAAAACCTTTTAAAAAGGCTACTGGTTCGTAAAAAAAGGTTATTAACCTTGTTAAAAGGTCCAGAAAACCTTTTTAAAAAGGCTACAGGTTCGTAAAAAAAGGTTATTAACCTTGTTAAAAGGTCCAGAAAACCTTTTTAAAAAGGCTACAGGCTCGTTGAAGATCCCACCGCTTTTTCTACGATGGGGGAATACGGCCGGCCTCCAGCCGGGTACAAAACTCCCCCACCAAGAAATCCTCGACCGATAATTACGAGGGGCGGGAGCCTCCTGCATGAAGTGCATGATTAAATGAGGAAGGAGCGCGCGGCGCTGGAGGGCCGAGCTGGATCCCTCACTCGTCATGTGTAACTCGGGGGGTCGTAAAAGTGAGGGCTGGCGGGGCGGGTCGCACCCTTGAAGAGGGGCCATCTGTGTCTGCTGGAGCGTCGTTCTCGGCTCCTGCAGCCTCCTTCGTCGGCCAGACCACCACCGCCAGCGCTGCCCCTGGCAGGAGGAGGAGGAGGAGGAGGAAGAGGAGGAGGAGGAGGCTGCAGCGTCGTTCTCGGCTCCTGCAGGCTCCTTCGTCGGCCAGACCACCACCGCCAGCGCCGCCACAGGCAGGAGGAGGAAGGGGAGAAGGAGGAGGAGAGGATACAACAGTGGCCAGGAGCCAAGAGCCCGTAACTCAGGCCATGAAGATGATGAGTACCCCCCCCTCCTCCCCCAACAAGCCCCATGGTTCACCATCGCCAAGGAAGCTCCTCCGCTCGAGTGACCATGAGCTCATCATCATCATCACTACGGAGTGAACACATCTTCACTATCACCAGCATCATCATCATCGCTACGGAGTGAACACATCTTCACTATCACCAGCATCAAAGACACTCTCCCCCCCTTTCATCGCAGCTATACCATCACTATACTCCTCTCTCATGGTTCTCTCTCTCTCTCTCTCTCTCTCTCTCTCTCTCTCTCTCTCTCTCTCTCTCTCTCTCTCTCTCTCTCTCTCTCTCTCACCTGCTGGGGCCTAACCCAACAGAGCTCCGGAAGAACGTACTGCACCACACCAACCCCCCCGCCACCGTCACATCTTGACAGCTGGGATCCCCCGTCCCCCGAGTCGCAGTATTTCGACACCAAACCCGCACCGAGACCGTCCCAGGTCGTACGGGCCTCTGCGAAAAGCGGGCCCACATCCCAACCATTGTCAGTGTCTGTGTACAGACGGTCTGTCTGTTCAAATGGACCGCCACACATCTTTATAGCACTACTGGTGTCGGTGCTATTCGCTCGGTAAACAATGCATTATCACCATTATCATTGTTATTATCATTATTTATTGTTATCATTACTGCTATCATTGTTATCATGGTAGCGTCATGAGCCAACACTGACAGCGTTACCTGACGGTAACACTGAGACCCTCCTCCTCCTACCACCCTGAATTCTTAACCCCTCCAGCCAATCCAATTTACCCTAATTCATTACCAGTAATGATTACTTCCACTTGACTACCAGAACCTCGGCTCTCTCTCTCTCTCTCTCTCTCTCTCTCTCTCTCTCTCTCTCTCTCTCTCTCTCTCTCTCTCTCGGACGCCTCGCTCCCCAGGCCAGGTAGGAGCGCCTCCAGCCCGTAAACACGACGAAACGACCCTCACACACGATGGTGTACGACCCTCGAACGCGACGGTGCACGACCCTCAAACACGACGATGCACGACCCAACAAACTTGACGGTACGAGACACCCTCTTGAACACGACGGTGTACGACCCTTGAGCACGACGGTGTACGACCCTTCAACACGACGGTGTACGACCTTCGAGCACGACGGTGTACGACCCTTGAGCACGACGGTGCACGACCCTTGAGCACGACGGTGTACGACCCTTGAGCACGACGGTGTACGACCCTTGATCACGACGGTGTACGACCCTTGAACACGACGGTGCACGACCCTTGAGCACGACGGTGTGCGACCCTTGATCACGGCGGTGCACGAGCTTCGAGCACGACGGTGTACGACCCTCCAGCACGACCGTCATACGAGAGAGAGAGAGAGAGAGAGAGAGAGAGAGAGAGAGAGAGAGAGAGAGAGAGAGAGAGAGAGAATGATGATGATGACGTAAACACACCCCCCCCCTCCCTGAACCCCACCCACCGGGTGACCTCACCTAACCCATTCCACAACTCGTACGACACGGGATGATGCCGTCCCCCTCCCCCCCCCTCAATACCCGGTAATAGTTCTATCACCGAAACGACCCCCCCCCCCCCCCCATTTAACAGCCGCCGACCACTCCATTCACGGCGGGATAATTCTGCGAGGCACGCTTCTCACTGTGGCCCCGAGGGGTGTGTGGTGTGGTGGGGTGTGGGGTGTGTGGGGCGAAGACACAGAAGTTGGGCGTCCCATTACATGGTGTCCCGGAAGGAGGCGCTTTTATGGCAACACAAGTGTGGCGTCCTTATCACCATTTGTGTTGCAGCCGGATGAGGGAGGGGGGGGGGGATGCTCTCTGTATTGCCTCGTACCCGAATCCAATTACATGGCCACCTAAACACCCTGCCCAGCGATAACCCGGAATTATCATCTCCCTCCCTCCCACCTCCCTCTCCTCTCCTCTCTCCTCAGCAGCACAATAGTCCAAAACTGTTTTTAGGTCCCTTTTATCTATTTCTAAAACTTAAAACTCTTCTTCTTCTTCTTCTTCTTCTTTTTTTTTTTCTAAAGTTCTTAAGTCATGTAGAGGTTATCCTGTAAGCCATGTGGCAACATTTACACGTCTGGGGCGTCTCAAATGAACTGTTTATGTTGGTTAAGTGGCTCGTCTTCAGCAAGTTGGGTGATGGCGTGTGAAAAAAATTAAGTCAGGGCGGCCAGGAGGTGTTGCTCAAGAGTGTTGTGAACGGCGCACAGGGTCAGAAGGGGCCTGCACGACATGCACAGGGTCGTCTGGGTCTTGTATGCACGACACAAAGAGTCGTCTATGTCTTGTATGCACGACATCTAAACAGTCGTCTTTGTATGGTATGCATGACACACATATAGAGTCGTCTGGGTCCTGTATGTGTGTCACACGTGGAGGTATGCTCAGAACTGCGGGTGTATATGCTCCTGTATTGGCTGGTCTACATCAAGCTTTACCTCCACATCTGTGTGTGTGTGTGTGTGTGTGTGTGTGTGTGTGTGTGTGTGTGTGTATGTATAAGACTACTTGCTTTTCCCCTTTCTTAATGAAGTAGCACTAGAAAATACAACGAAAAGCATTAGCCTCATTTACACACAGGTCTAATGTAACCAAACCACAGCCTACCAGCCACAGGTAAGGCCTACCACACTATCCCATGACTGCTTCATATGCTCAATGGCAGCCCGTCGCCCCCCGTATACCATTTCGATCTAATCAATTCTATCCTATGCACGCCTCTCAAACTCCTGAATGTTTAGGCCACTCTACCCTAAAGCGCTCGGCACTCCATCCTTCTTTCTCCTTCTCCTCCTCCTTCCTCCCTCCACTTCTGATATGTTGATCCTCTTAGTTAAGTCTTTCTTCGCTCATTCTGTCTTATCAGACAGCACTTGTTACCACCCCTCGCTCTTACACTGTCACACCTTACACGACCAACCCGCCTCACACAACATATCGCTCACAGCCATTTCATTTGCAATACGTCCGTCCATGTCCCTTTCTTTGGCATTCACTGCCCTAGACTGACACGATCCACACACCATTGAACTCTGAACGTAACCTTCTTTGCCCAGATAGACGCTGGCCCTCTCCTTCCACACGGTCCTTAGTAGACCCAATACCTTACACCCCTTTACCCCCTTTTCCCAACCTGTGGCTCACTTTCGCCTCAAATGTTCCATCCACTGGCACGTTCACTCTCACTTGCCTACAACGTTCCACTCCCTCCCTACTCGTACTCACACCCAAAAGCAACTGGTCTTCCTCCTCCGCTCCCTCTCCCATCCTGCTCCACCTCATTACCTTACCCTTGTTTACATAATCTCAGCTTCCTTCATTTTCATTGCTCTACCACACTCAAACACCAGCCTCCGGAGTCACATGCTAAAGGCTGCTTCCAGGGGGAGGGTCATGTTATCTGCAAACGGCTTCTAACTCACTCCCAAGGCTCCCCTAGCACCAGGAAACTACAGGCCTGCCCCATCCTCCAAGACGTTTGCACTTACATCCTTCGTCACCGCGTCCATGAACAGATGAAACAATCACGGTGACATTAGTCGATCTTAATGAAGAACCCGCTTCACCTGGAACCACTCATCCTCCTCCCAAGATATTCGCACTCGCGCCTTACTCTCGCGGGGAAAAAAAAATACAAGTAAAGGTTGATCTACGAGATGGGTGTGTACTGCCACCATGTCTGTTTAATCTGTTTATGGACGGGGAGGTGACGGGGGGGGGGGGGGGGTAAATGGCAAGTCTTGGATGGAGAGGTGATGTAGAGAATGAGTGGGGGGCCCGGGAAGTGAGTCAGTTGCTGTTTGCTGATGCCACAGAATTAATAACGGATCTGAGTGAGAAACTGCAGAAGTTGGTGACTGAGTTTGGAAGAGTGTGTGAAAGGAGGAGGTTCAGTGTAGAGTGAATATAACAAAGATTAAGTTTCGCAAGGTAGAGGGGACAGGTTAGCTACGATGTGGGTTTGAATGGAGAAAAACTGGAGGAAGTGAAGTGTTTTAGATATCTTAGCAAGGAATGGAACCATGGAACGTTGTGGTATACCGGGGTCGACGTGATGTCAATGGACTGAACCAGGGTATGTGAAGTGTCTGGGGTAAACCCTGGAAGGTCGGTGGGGCCTGGATGTGGACAGAGAGGTGCAGTACACATGGCAGCTAAAGACTGAGTGTGATGTAATACGGTCTTTCTTCGTCTGCTCCTGGCGCTACCCTGCTAACACAGAAAACGGCGATCAAGTATGATATATAATATGAGACCCATGGAGTTAAGTAATATCTACTCCAGAGATATATAATTACGGTGTCTATACCAACTTAAGCTAAACTCTCACAAATTCTTAAATCATGTAATATACAGAAAAAAGGTATACATATTCACGTATATACATGTGTATGTGGGTAGGTTGGGCCATTCTTTCGTCTGTTTCCTTGCGCTAACTCGCTAACGCTGGATATATATATATATATATATATATATATATATATATATATATATATATATATATATATATATATATATATATATATATATATATATATATATATCACCACCATCGATGACTACCATTTCGCGAAAATATCCTCATAGATGGCTGGGACGCGAAGTTAAAGACCCGTTAAGATCCTTTAATATCGAGATCTCTTTCCACTGGGGAGTTGGGGTGGGGTGGGCGTAGGTGGTTGGGGTATGGTGGGGGACCCCCCCCCTAGACGACAGCAAGGCATCCGATTTTTCAATTCACAGTTTTCCCGATTTTACGTCTGACGGAGCCATACGACGACGAAGAAGGAAAAGAAAATAGGAAAGGAACGTACGCTGGGGGAGACGGGCCTCCTTCACCGTGATGGTTCTAAGTGGATGGAGGAGGAGATGATGTCCAAGATTCACGATTTGGCGTGTCGAATAGTAGTAGTAGTGGTAGTGGTGGTGGTGGTAGTGGTAGTAGTGGTAGCCCGAGAGAGAGAGAGAGAGAGAGAGAGAGAGAGAGAGAGAGAGAGAGAGAGAGAGAGAGAGAGAGAGAGGGGATGTTTTTGGCATGCTCTTGTTCACGTTTCAAAATAAAAAACACACCCACTCTCCTCCAAGACACACACACACACACACCTACCCCCTCCTCCTCCAAAGACCCGTCAGTATAAAACCCCACATCTACCAGACCCAGTGTGTGTGTGTGTGTGTTGTGTGTGTGTGTGTGTGTGTGTGTGTGTGTGTGTGTGTGTGTGTGTGTGTGTGACCACGGCTGCCGTGTGTGTACCATCCATCCTCACAGCTGATTACCATCCTATTTACATATAACTCCTGACGGGAAGTTCATCCAGGGGCGGTGGCGACGGCCCCCCGGTGCCGCCCCTTGACGTGTCTGTCTAGGGCCACGCTGACGTCGCCCCTCGCCCACCAACACCAGCTAGCTTGACAGGCCCCCCCACACCCCAGGCCATGGTCCCCTTAGGGTACAACAGAAGACCCCCCCTGGTACCTGGTCCATCGTCACACACACACACACACACACACACACACACACACACACACACACGTACATATCCCCCACCTTCCGCGCCTTCGTCAGCAGTAGATTAACCCAGCCACATGGTACTCTTCACACCAACCAACGCGCAATGGTTTTCAAAGGCACTACACACCTCTTCCCCCCTTCAAAAAAAAAAAAGAAGAAAAAACCTCGCATGCAACTGTGTGTGTGTGTGTGTGTGTGTGTGTGTGTGTGTGTGTGTGTGTGTGTGTGTGGTGTGTCTGCGAAAAGAAAGAGCTAGGACGAGAGACGTTCGTTCGTTTGTAATATACGAATATTTTTTCATAGAACTTCCGCATTCTGATATATCCGCCTCCCCCCTATCTACCACCAAGATGGCAAGGTCGTATTTTCATGAGAAGCGAAAATTTAGAAAAAAAAAAGGAGAAATTTCCAAGTGGAATCCTTCGTCAGGATATTGCTTGCTCTTTCACCCCTAAATTCAAATGCGATTTCGGGGGGCGCGAATTTTCGCGCGCGGGGTCCGTCGCCTCCCTCTCTCCCACCTGAACCTTATCAAATTCTCAGAAAAGAGGGAGAGAAAAACGTGTTTCCACTGGGGAGAGGAGGTCAAGTGTCCACTGGGGAGAGGAGGTCAAGTTTCCACTGGGGAGAGGAAGTCAAGTTTCCATTGGGGAGAGGAGGTCAAGTGTCCACTGGGGAGAGGAGGTCAAGTTTCCACTAGGGAGAGGTGGTCAAGTGTCCACTGGGGAGAGGAGGTCAAGTTTCCACTAGGGAGAGGTGGTCAAGTGTCCACTGGGGAGAGGAGGTCAAGTTTCCACTAGGGAGAGGTGGTCAAGTGTCCACTGGGGAGAGGAGGTCAAGTTTCCACTTGGGAGAGGTCAAGTGTCCACTGGGTAGAGGAAGTCAAGTTTCCACTAGGGAGAGGAGGTCAAGTGTCCACTATGTAGAGGAAGTCAAGATTCCACTAGGGAGAGGAGGTCAAGTGTCCACTGGGTAGAGGAGGTCAAGTGTCCACTGGGGAGAGGTCAAATTTCCACTGTAAGGGGGTAGGAGGGAAGAAGGATGAGGTAGTAAGTGAGGTGGGGAGGGGAGGGGGGGGGGGATGAAACAGCGTTAATCACCCCTCACCCCTACTACATACACCCCATCCATCACCAGTTTAATACACTTTTTTTTTTTTTTTTTTTCCAAAAGAAGGAACAGAGAAGGGGGCCACGTGAGGATATTCCCTCAAAGGCCCAGTCCTCTGTTCTTAACGCTACCTTGCTAACGCGGGAAATGGCGAATAGTTTGAAAGAAAAAGAAAATATATATATATATATATATATATATACATATTTTCCTACACATCTCTTGAAGCATTTCCATAAAGACGTATGTCGGGGGGGGATAGCCAGGCGACCCAGCGGTGTGCAAGACGAGGAAGGAAGAAGAAGAAGAAGCAGGAGAAGAAGAAGAGTGAGTGAGTGAGGTGAGGTGAGGTGAGGGGGACGGGTAGGGTAGGGAGAGGACGGACGAAGGACCCCAGGAGCTGTGGCACCGCTGGAGGGCGCGCCTCCCTCCTCCTGCGGGTGACACACGGCGCGCAAATCGTGACAGCCGAGAGATATTTTGTACACATTAGATTTCATATTTCAGCGGGAGAGGCGGGCGGCCGGACAAGCGGAGGGCCATCGCCCGCGAGCTACGGCGCAGATAAACTCCGGGCCCCCAGCACCGGCGACCTCCACCCCTTTTTTTTACCCCCTCCGGGAATGGCAATGATGGGAATCTGCAGCGTCGTAAGACCCTGCGCTGCCAAGGGGGAACGACGGAGGGCGGTCCTCACTCACTCACACACACACACACTCACTCCTCCTCACTCTCTCTCTCCTCTCCTCTCCTCTCTCCCTCCGTCCGCCAGATGGACCATACCGGCACATCCCCCCACCATACCCCACCCTCACACCGACACTCTCCTCCTCCCTCTCACCACCTCTTCCTCCTCCTCCTTCACTCGCCCTGGAATAACTTCATTTATCTCGAATTATCAGTCTTCCTCCGGCTCCTCCCTCCTCCTTCTGCTCCTCCTCCAGGACGACTTAGTTGAGGTTCAAGACGTCGGAGTGGTAGTTATGATTGATAATGAGGTGTGTGTGTGTGTGTGTGAGGAGGAGGGGGTCATGAGGTGAGGCGGTGAGGGTCGTGATATGAGGGGGGAGGAGGGTGTGTCCAGGAGCGCCATACATTACCGTGTGACGGGTGTGAGGAGGGAAGTGGGGGAGGGTTGTGGAGGGGTGGTGGTTCCGTTCCCTCCCCCTCCCTCCCGACCCGCCTGTTTTATAGCCTCGCTGGCGCCGCCCACCAGCCCTGCCCTTCCTCCCCCCTCACTCCTGACCTCGAGTGATGACCGTCTGCTGATGCTGATGCTGACCTCCCCGCCCCCCCCACCCCACCGTTGCTGACATCTACCCACTTCAGTGGCCTTTTTTTTTTTTTTTCCCCTTCGCTTATGGTAATAACACCACCCGCTGAGGCTGACACCTGCTGACCAGAGCATCTCACTCTGCTGACAACTGCTGACCAAAGCATCTTACGTTGCTGACACCTGCTGACCAGAGCATCTCACGCTGCTGACACCTGCTGACCAGAGGACCTCACGCTGCTGACACCCGCTGACCAGAGAACCTCACGCTGCTGACACCTGCTGACCAGAGGACCTCACGCTGCTGACACCCGCTGACCAAAGTCTTACGCTGCTGACACCCGCCGACGAGAGCATCTCACGCTGCTGACACCTGCTGACCAGAGCATCTCACGCTGCTGACACCTGCTGACCAGAGGACCTCATGCTGCTGACACCTGCTGACCAAAGCATCTTACGCTGCTGACACCTGCCGACGAGAGCATCTCACGCTGCTGACACCTGCTGACCAGAGGACCTCACGCTGCTGACCAGAGCATCTCACGCTGCTGACCAGAGCATCTCGCGCTGTTGACACCTGCTGACCAAAACATTTCGCCCGAGGCTGATGCTCCTGACTACAGACACGCTACTCCTTTTTACACCTGCTGACGCCAGAGGTTGCCCCCTCCCCGGCTGTCAGCCCCAGTCAACCGAACAGACCTGCTGACACTATAGGCCTCCTGACCCCTCATGTCCCCTTCAGCTGACAACTAGACATTTCCTCCTGCTGACGCAAGTGTCTCCCGCTCCTTACTACCAGTCCAAGTCATACGTCTGACACGGCTGACGTCCACAGCCCCTCCTCCTCCTCCCGCTCATGACCTTCCTGGCGCTGACCCCGACCGACCTCCACGGGGAGGTCAATGACAGGTGGGGACGGGAGGAGCAAAGGGGAGACAGCAACAGGAAGGATACGGGTCGAGAGCAACAGGAAGGATACGGGTCGAGAGCAACAGGAAGGATACGGGTCGAGAGCAACAGGAAGGATACGGGTCGACAGCAACAGGAAGGATACGGGTCGAGAGCAACAGGAAGGATACGGGTCGAGAGCAACAGGAAGGATACGGGTCGACAGCAACAGGAAGGATACGGGTCGACAGCAACAGGAAGGATACGGGTCGACAGCAACAGGAAGGATACGGGTCGACAGTAACAGGAAGGATACGGGTCGAGAGCAACAGGACCCAAAGGGTCAGCAACAGCCGGAGGGTCAGAACAGGGAGGTGGTGGTGGTGTCAGTCTGCCAGCGTCAGGAGGACCATCATGTCGAGTGTCAGGGGGATGGGGAGGAGGAGGATGGGCGTGTGTGTGTGTGTGTGTGTGTGTGTGTGTGTGTGTGTGTGTGTGTGTGTCAAAGGGCAGCGGGAAGGAATTTGACCCGACTCTCGACAGCGGGAGGTGGGGGGTTGGATGGACGAACGAGTCCACTGGACCCGCTCACTTCGGGACAATGGATGGATCAAGTTTAATCAGGGTGCGAGAGGCGAGGTGTGGTGTAGCGGACGTCGAGTTCCCCCCATCGGTTCGAATCCTGGGCGGCGGCGGGGCGGCAACCGATCCACAGTGGGCCTAGCTGTTCAAACCCACCTTGGGGTCTGGTCGATAAGATGGGTATCTGAGGGCCTGCCTCCCTCCCCCCGAGCGCTGAAGAAGGTAGAAAGAAGGGCACCAGCAGCATCACTTGAGGAACCACCTCCTGCACCTTCAGGATGTGGAACAGTCCCAGAGCTCCCCCCTGCCAAGGACGCCTCCCCAGGGAGGAACACGGGATGTCCCCCATGGTAACGCCGCCTCAAAATACGGAAGCCCTGAAGAAGGAAGGCGGCAGGGACGGGACACCCAGCTCGACGCCCGGGGAGCGGTAATCTACAGTTCGTCGCCTCCTGGGGCGTAACCAACGCCCCCCTTGACCCAGCGGCGGCGCCGCGCGGGGCAGCCCCGACAGGAGGCGAAGAACCACAGAGGCTTCGACCAAGGGAGAGAGCGTGTCTTACGGTATGTACAGGTGTGACTACTGCAACACGTGTGTACAGATGTAGATACTGCAGCACGTGTGCACAGGTGTGACTACTGCAGCACGTGTGTGCAGGTGTGGCTACTGCAGCACGTGTGGGCAGGTGTAGCTACTGCAGCACGTGTGTACAGGTGTATCTACTCCAGCACATGTGTGTACAGGTGTGACTACTGCAGCACATGTGTGTACAGGTGTGACTACTGCAGCACGTGTGTGTACAGGTGTAGCTACTGCAGCACGCGTGTACAGGTGTAGTTACTGCACCACGTGTGTACAGGTATGACTACTGCAGCACATGTGTACAGGTGTAGATACTGCAGCACGTGTGTACACGTGTAGATACTGCAGCACGCGTGTACAGGTGTAGCTACTGCAGCACGTGTGTACAGGTGTAGCTGCTGCAGCAAGTGTGTACAGGTGTAGCTACTGCAACACGTGTGTACAGATGTAGATACTGCAGCACGTGTGTCCAGGTGTGACTACTCCAGCACATGTGTAACTACTCTCTACTACACCTGCTCCTGACCCCTGCGACTCTCACGTACAATACCACCTCCACACCAACACAACCCACACATACACACTCGCACACAGAGGTTCACACTTCTACACAAACATCGCTTCGGGATACACATGGAAGTCCATTACGACACACCCCCGGCATGATCACGAATGCGTACACCAAATTCACGCATGAGTGTCTGACTCTACATAAGTTGTGCATATGTACATACCCGCTGTCCAAGCTATACACATATATACATACACAAAACAGTTATGTAATGCGCACTTGTCACGCTGGTCCAATAATATTACGTTCAAAGTACAGGACCATAATGACACCCTCCCACACAGCAGCTCATATGATTACCTTCATAACCCACACAGTGTTACATCTATCAACGCCAGGGAGTAACTGGTTAGTAACGGATAAATGGATAACTACACTGTGTTACATCTATCCACGCTAGGGAGTCACTGGCTAATAACGGATAAATGGATAACCACACTGTGTTACATTTATCAAAACTAGGGAGTCACTGTCTAGTAAAGGATAAATGAATAGATAAATAGGTATATTACAGATAACTAGAACGCTGTAACTGCACTATATACAATGAAGTGTGTGTGGTGTGGTCTGTGGGGAAGTGTCTGTTGTGGTCTGTGGGGAAGCGTCTGTTGTGGTCTGTGGGGAAGTGTCTGTTGTGGTCTGTGGGGAAGCGTCTGTTGTGGTCCGTGGGGAAGCGTCTGTTGTGGTCTGTGGGGAAGCGTCTGTTGTGGTCCGTGGGGAAAGTGTCTGTTGTGGCATGTGGGGAAGTGTCTGTTGTGGTCTGTGGGGAAGCGTCTGTTGTGGTCCGTGGGGAAAGCGTCCGTTGTGGCATGTGGGGAAGTGTCTGTTGTGGTCTGTGGGGAAGTGTCTGTTGTGGTCTGTGGGGGAGTTCAGACGCCGCCACACAGACCCGGCGGGAACACAGGGAAGGCAAGCAGAGACCGCCAGAGACAGACAAGCCACGATGGAAGATCGTGTTTCTATCCGCGCCACATGATGATGATGATGATAGTGATGATGGTGATGATGATGATGATGGTGGTGATGGTGATGATGATGGTGGTGATGGTGATGATGACCCCAGAGTACAAAGGTCACTCAAGCTAACAAGAATGTGATGCTGAAGATTGTCAACAAGAGAGAGTGAGGGATAATCCAAACAATAAAAAGGCAAATTGATTTATATATATATATATATATATATATATATATATATATATATATATATATATATATATATATATATATATATTAGTTTCTATGAAAGACTCCCGGTGTTACCCAGGACTCTAAAGGCTCCTGCAGCCCAAGGTTGCGCTGCGTCCAGTAGCAGTAAGGCGTAGACTTCTTTAGACTGAGATGTTCTTCAACGAGATTCTACTCCCAACGCCAAAGGTAACACCAAATATTTACCAAATGGCGTCCTAGCTACGTCTCTTCGATGTATATGAACAGACCATTATATTTCTCTTATGTCTCCCCTGATGATGTGATTATTACACGAAAGTGCACTTGGGAACTTATCGTGTTTCATTTTCCCCGTGGACTCATAGGAATATCTTGATCACGCGCAAAATTGTGATCCTTTCCAATATATATATATATATATATATATATATATATATATATATATAAAATATATATATATATATATATATATATATATATATATATATTTCACTCCATCTTTCCACCTCCAATTTGGTCTCCCACTTCTCCTCGTTCCCTCCACCTCAGACACATATATCCTCTTGGTCAATCTTTCCTCACTCATTCTCTCCATGTGCCCAAACCATTTCAAAACACCCTCTTCTGCTCTTTCAACCACGCTCTTTTTATTTACACACATCTCTCTTACCCTTACATTACTTACTCGATCAAACCACCTCACACCACACATTGTCCTCAAACATCTCATTTCCATCACATCCACCCTCCTGCGCACAACTCTATCCATAGCCTACGCCTCGCAACCATACAACATTGTTGGAACCACTATTCCTTCAAACATACCCATTTTTGCTTTCCGAGATAATGTTCTCGACTTCCACACATTCTTCAAGGCTCCCAGGATTTTCGCCCCCTCCCCCCACCCTATGATTCACTTCCGTTTCCATGGTTCCATCCGCTGCCAGATCCACTCCCAGATATCTAAAACACTTTACTTCCTCCAGTTTTTCTCTATTCAAACTTACCTCCCAACTGACTTGACCCTCAACCCTACTGTACCTAAAAACCTTGCTCTTATTCACAATTACTCTTAACTTTCTTTCACACACTTTACCAAACTCAGTCACCAGCTTCTGCAGTTTCTCACATGAATCAGCCACCAGCGCTGTATCATCAGCGAACAACAACTGACTCACTTCCCAAGCTCTCTCATTCACAACAGACTTCATACTTGCCCCTCTTTCCAAAACTCTTGCATTCACCTCCCTAACAACCCCATCCATAAATAAATTAAACAACCATGGAGACATCACACACCCCTGCCGCAAACCTACATTCACTGAGAACCAATCACTTTCCTCTCTTCCTACACGTACACATGCCTTACATCCTCGATAAAAACTTTTCACTGCTTCTAACAACTTTCCTCCCACACCATATATTCTTAATACCTTCCACAGGGAATCTCTATCAACTCTATCATATGCCTTCTCCAGATCCATAAATGCTACATACAAATCCATTTGTATTTGTATTTGAATTTTCTAAAAATGGGAATATATATATATATATATATATATATATATATATATATATATATATATATATATATATATACTCTGTGTGCGACAGGAGGTAAGTACGGTGCTCATAAACAACTGCTTTATCGTTTATCTGGATCAAGCTTACAGGAGATCTTACATATTTCGAGATTAAAAAGGCAGATAAACAACTCTAAATCATTTCCCAATATCGCCGGTGACTTCGACATGCCAGTCTTGCAGAACTCTTCTAAACGCTAGTCCAACAAGGACCCACAAGTTGCCTTTACAATCTCTTACCCATTCTCTCGCTGGTGACCACTATATTATGTAGGACTTCAAGTTTTGAGACGGATAATAATTACTTCTGGGGTCAGGTGTAGGCTGTGAGGGAAGGGGGTGCTGAACAGACCTTCCCAGAGACCATAATAACAGTGTATTATATATGGGTCTTGACCCCTGCCCCTCTACGCACCGCCATGAAGCAGGGAACTCATACGCCTGCGGTGAGCACTCCCAGCCGATTCTCCATTACTGCAATAAGCAGTTCTCATAAACCAGGTTTGGCGTAAGGGAGGGAGAGGGAGTGGGTCATCTTGCGACTGGTCCTCTACGCAGCCACTCAAAAATCCCTGTGGCATCCCCCGGTAAACATAGGAGAGATCGGGAGGGCCCCGCCGGCTGAAGAGGAGGCGTCTGGCATTATCTTTCCGTGGTCGCAGAAGTTCGGCGTCTCCACGGCACTGCTTGCGAGGTGGTGATGCATCCAGCTTGTCATCCGCTGTGCCATATGACGGATGAGACTGGCGGATGAGGCACCTGGCACAGTTGGCGGCGGCTCCCTGGGTGTCGATCGTGAGGTGGTGTAGGGAGGAGGAGGAGGCACTGGGGGTTTCTTCGTGCGCGTCTTGCCCCAAGGACTCGATGTACACACTTCGCAGTGCTGACGGGTCGGGGTGCCCAGCAGCGCCGCCGGTTCGAATCGACCAGGGACGTGGTCGTCTTGATTAAGGAGCCACATTCCCGGCCTGCGCTACGGTCGGCTCATCAACGGCGGCGCCCTCCTGACCAGGGGTGGGGGGGTCGACCGCTGGCCCGTCCAGTCACTGCGGCATGGTGGAAGCCTCACCATCGCAGTAGACCACCTCCACCGCCTTCAGGAGACGCTGGTGAACACTGTACGCGAACTTTACCACGCTCCGATGCGCAGTGTTCTCAAAAATGACAAGAGAGTTCTCGGTTCTCGACCTCGGGTATATATTGGTGAAATTCACCCCAATTATCATCCAATGCTTTGACTTCATGATAGATAAAGAAAAGAGAATAATGCTATATCATTTTGTACCATCTTTGTAAAACACACACACACACACACACACACACAAGCACAATCATATCTATATCTACACCTATCTATTTACCTATATCTATCTATCTATTTATATACATACATATATATATATATATATATATATATATATATATATATATATATATATATATATATATATATATGTATATATATATTTTTCTGTCTCTCGTCCTACCCGCCGTTTCCTGCACTAGCAAGGTAGCGCTAGGAATATAAGAAAACAAACAAACTTCTCTGCTCACATCCAATCTCTATTTGTCACGTGCAAACCACAGCTCCCAATCCACCTCCAGGCCCTACTGACCTTTCAATGGTTTACCCCAGACGTTTCACATGCCCTGGTTCAGTCCACTAACAGCCGTCGGCACGTCACCCCCAGTATACCACATCGTTCCGGCATGATGCTCACCTTCCTGCCAGTTCATGTCCCGCGAACTCAATTCTGACGCACTCCATCCTTCCATTTCCAAATTGATCTCCCCCTTTCCCTTTGTTCCTTCTACATATATCCTCTTTGTGCAACCTTTTCTCACTCATTCTCGCCAGACATCTTACCCATTTCAACACACCCTCTTCAGTTCTCTCAACAACACTCTCCTTATTACCATACCTCTCTCTTACCTTATCATTACTTACTCGATCAAGCCTCCTCACACCAAACACTGTCCTTGAATATTCAACTTCGAACATATTCTTTTCTCAGTACATTCTGATCCATAGCCCATCCCTTACATCCATATAACACCACCGGAACTATCATACCTTTGAATATATATCGCCTTCGTCCTCACCTTCCACTCATTCCTTAGTGCTCCCAGGACCTTCGCTCCCTTACCCACCCTATGACTCACTTCAGCTCCCATAGTTCCCATTAGCTACCATGTCCACTCCCATACATCTAAATGACAAATTCCTTCATGTTTTCCACGATCAAACTCACACCCTAACTGACCTGTCCATCACAAGTCCTACACCAGATAACATTTAATCTTTATCTACTCTCAAGTTCTTCCTTTCACAAACACACTTCTACACTCAGAAACCAATTTCAGTAGTTTCTCACTCGAATCTGCCACTAGTGCTACGTCATTAGTAAACAGTAACTCTCCTCCAAAGCATCTCCATACCCGATAGACTGCATATCTCCTCCTCTCCCCAAAACCCTCGCATTCATTTCCCTTACCGCCCCATCCGTGAGAACAGACTGAACAGCCATGGTGACATCATATACCCCTGTCGCAGACCCATCTTCACTTGGAACTCCTCTTTATCTGTTCGCACACATACTTTACCCTCTTGATAAAACCTCTCTGCTTCCGGTAGCTTTCCTCTCACACTACATATCATTAAGACTCTCCTCAAACTACTTGCGTGTAATTACCGCCCATACCCCTACCTCTCTTTTTCCCTCTTTCATCTACAAATTCACTTCGTCTCAACACTATACATTCCTTGCCTCTCCTGAAGCTACATATGTCCGACCCGTTTCAGCATACAATGGTCAGCACTCGCAACTAGACTGGGTTAACTACTATACCCTCAGTCACACACTGTCATTCCTCTCACAATCAACCCACCTCAAGCCGCATCTCGTCCTTGGGCCATTCATTTGCAACACGTCCACCCATCCGCTTCCGTTCTTTAGCAGATGGACTCGCATTCATATGCCACACCCTTGGGGCTACACCCTCACTCCAAACGGGTACCAACCACCCACTCACTGCCTTAACAAATCCTGGTCTCTCCTTCCACACCCGACGTGATACACCCCAGGATCTTCAGTCTCTTCTCCCACCCTATGACTCACTTCTTGACTCCAAATGGTTTCACCTGTAGTCACGTCCACTCCCAGGTCCCGCAGGCACCCCACTTACTCCAGGACCTCCCCCATTCCAACTCATAAGTCAAGCAACCTGATTTCATTTACCTTTTGCGCGTTCAAATTTACTTTCAACTCCCTTCTTTTACAGAGTCGCCTCAACTCTGGTGTACCAGTTTCTAAAGCTTGTATCCTCAGTCTGCCACTACAGCCGCGTCATCTACAAAGCGCAACTGATTCACCTCCCAGCATCCCACCTCTTCCTCCCCACCCATGAGCATACAGCAAGATCGCTCCTTCACTCTCAACACCTTCACATTCGCCTCCCTCACCAACACCACCACTACGTCCATGAAGATGGTAAACAAACGCGTCTACACCACACATCCTTGAGCGACACTTGCCTTCACGGGGGGAACCAATCGCACTACTCCCTTCCCGCCCACACACGTGCCTGAAACACTACCTCATTCCAAGCACTAACTCATCATCTACTCCCCATTATACTCGTAGCACCATACCTCACGCTTTCCTCCAGAGCAATGAAGAATCACGTGCTCTCTCACCAAGCATTACTTATATATATATATATATATATATATATATATATATATATATATATATATATATATATATATATATTTTTTTTTTTTTTTTTTTCATTTTGCTTTGTCGCTGTCTCAAGCGTTTGCGAGGTAGCGCAAGGAAACAGACGAAAGAAATGGCCCAACCCGCCCTCATACACAATGTATATACATACACGTCCACACACGCAAATATACATACCTATACATCTCAATGTACACATATATATACACACATAGACACATACATATATACCCATGCACACAATTCACACTGTCTGCCTTTATTCATTCCCATCGCCACCTCCCCACACGAAGAGACGAAGCTAGGACGCCATTTGGTAAACATGTGTTTACCAAATGTCTCTTCGATGTATATCAACTGACTGTTATATTTCTATCTTGTGTCTCCCCTGATGATGTGATTATTACACGAAAGTGCACTTGGGAACTTTTCATGTTTCATTTTCCCCGTGGACTCATAGGAATATATATATATATATATATATATATATATATATATATATATATATATATATATATATATATATATATATATATATTATCCCTGGGGATAGGGGAGAAAGAATACTTCCCACGTATTCCCTGCGTGTCGTAGAAGGCGACTAAAAGGGAAGGGAGCGAGGGGATGGAAATCCTTCCCTCTGATTTTTTTTTTGTTTTTAACTTTCCGAAAGAAGGAACAGAGAAGGGGGTCAGGTGAGGATATTCCCTCAAAGGCCCAGTCCTCTGTTCTTAACGCTACCTCGCTATTGCGGGAAATGGCGAATAGTATGAAAGAAAAAGAAATATATATATATATATATATATATATATATATATATATATATATATATATATATATATGTAAGGCATGTGTACGTGTAGGAAGAGAGGAAAGTGATTGGTTCTCAGTGAATGTAGGTTTGCGGCAGGGGTGTGTGATGTCTCCATGGTTGTTTAATTTGTTTATGGATGGGGTTGTTAGGGAGGTGAATGCAAGAGTTTTGGAAAGAGGGGCAAGTATGAAGTCTGTTGGGGATGAGAGAGCTTGGGAAGTGAGTTAGTTGTTGTTCGCTGATGATACAGCGCTGGTGGCTGATTCATGTGAGAAACTGCAGAAGCTGGTGACTGAGTTTGGTAAAGTGTGTGAAAGAAGAAAGTTAAGAGTAAATGTGAATAAGAGCAAGGTTATTAGGTACAGTAGGGTTGAGGGTCAAGTCAATTGGGAGGTGAGTTTGAATGGAGAAAAACTGGAGGAAGTGAAGTGTTTTAGATATCTGGGAGTGGATCTGGCAGCGGATGGAACCATGGAAGCGGAAGTGGATCATAGGGTGGGGGAGGGGGCGAAAATTCTGGGAGCCTTGAAGAATGTGTGGAAGTCGAGAACATTATCTCGGAAAGCAAAAATGGGTATGTTTGAAGGAATAGTGGTTCCAACAATGTTGTATGGTTGCGAGGCGTGGGCTATGGATAGAGTTGTGCGCAGGAGGATGGATGTGCTGGAAATGAGATGTTTGAGGACAATGTGTGGTGTGAGGTGGTTTGATCGAGTAAGTAACGTAAGGGTAAGAGAGATGTGTGGAAATAAAAAGAGCGTGGTTGAGAGAGCAGAAGAGGGTGTTTTGAAATGGTTTGGGCACATAGAGAGAATGAGTGAGGAAAGATTGACCAAGAGGATATATGTGTCGGAGGTGGAGGGAACGAGGAGAAGAGGGAGACCAAATTGGAGGTGGAAAGATGAAGTGAAAAAGATTTTGTGTGATCGGGGCCTGAACATGCAGGAGGGTGAAAGGAGGGCAAGGAATAGAGTGAATTGGAGCGATGTGGTATACCGGGGTTGACGTGCTGTCAGTGGATTGAATCGGGGCATGTGAAGCGTCTTGGGTAAACCATGGAAAGCTGTGTAGGTATGTATATTTTGCGTGTGTGGACGTATGTATATACATGTGTATGGGGGTGGGTTGGGCCATTTCTTTCGTCTGTTTCCTTGCGCTACCTCGCAAACGCGGGAGACAGCGACAAAGCAAAAAAAAAAAAAAAAAAAAAAAATATATACATACATATATATATATATATATATATATATATATATATATATATATATATATATACCTGGCACACATGAGGGGGGAGGGGGATGGTATTCCATGTGTGGCGAGGTGGCGATGGGAATGAATAAAGGCAGACAGTGTGAATTGTGTGCACGGGTATATATGTGTGTGTCTGTGTGTGTGTGTATATATGTGTACATTGAGATGTATAGGTATGTATATTTGCGAGTGTGGACGTGTATGTATATACATTATGTATGGGGGTGGGTTGGGCCATTTCTTTCGTCTGTTTCCTTGCGCTACCTCGCAAACGCGGGAGACAGCGACAAAGCAAAATAAAAATAAAAAAATAAATATATATATATATATATATATATATATATATATATATATATATATAAAACCATAGGACCCCTTTTATGGGATTTCTGGAGTTCCGAGGCTGCGCTACAATCAAGAGCATAGACATAAATGAACTCCTTTGAATCCAGGAATTTCTCCACGAGACGGTTCTTTTCGACGCCCAACGTGACTTTTCACTCGCCGCGTAACCCAGTGCAGGCGGAGTCCGTAACACCTATCTATCTATCTATCTATCTATCAAATTATCTATCAATCTTTTTATCCATCTATAGGGGATCCAATGATGCCGCGTGGATGGGAGGCCTGGGCTATAGATAGAGTTGTGCGGAGGAGGGTGGAGGTGTTGGAAATGAGATGTTTGAGGACAATGTGTGGTGTGAGGTGGTTTGATCGAGTAAGTAATGTAAGGGTAAGAGAGATATGTGGTAATAAAAAGTGTGGTTGAGAGAGCAGAAGAGGATGTATTGAAATGGTTTGTTCACATGGAGAGAATGAGTGAGGAAAGATTGACAAAGAGGATATATGTGTCAGAGGTGGAGGGAACGAGAAGTGGGAGACCAAATTGGAGGTGGAAGGATGGAGCAAAAAAGTATTTTAAGTGGTCGGGAACTCAACATGGAGGAGTGTGGAAGGTGTGCCTCGGAAAAAGTAAATTGGAACGATGCGTTATAGAGGGAGCGAAGAGCTGTCGATGGACTGAATCAGGGCGAGTGAAGTGTGAGGGGTAAACCATGGAAAGGTTCGTGGGGCCTGGATGTGGATAGGGAGCGCTGGTTTCGGTGCATTACACATGACAGTTAGTAAATGGATTGTGAGCGGATGCGGCCTTCCGTCATCTATTCCCGGCGTTACCTCGTTAACGCAGGAAATGGAGGATAAGTATGATGGAGAAGAAAAAAATATATATATATTTCCTGCGATATATATATATATATATATATATATATATATATATATATATATATATATATATATATATATAATGTTTATGTTGTTAATATGTTTAAAAGATAATAAGGCAAAACTTTTTCTGTAAATCACCAAAAAAACAAATAAACTAATAAATATTTGTTTGTATCTTCAGAAGTGAATCATCAACCAACATTATGACCAATTCTGGCCACACCCGTTAATAAGGCGTTTCAGACCATCATCACATAACACTGGAAGCCAACGGAAGACAGATCAACAGCGCAAGTCTTACGAAAATCGTCAAAAAAAAAAGGAGGGGACAAAGACTGTCCAATATTGACACACACCTCTCAACACTCATTACTGTTGTCTTAAACGGGCTCGATTAACAGAAGTTCCAGAACAAAAGCCAGACCCTACGATTTAAATAAAATAATATCATCAATGATAAAAATAATAATAATAATAATAATAATAATAATAATAATAATAATAATAATAATAATAATATCCTCTTCAGAACTCTCTACAACAGACTAGCGTAGATCCCGGCTGCCGTGCTTAACCTCAGAGCTCTGTTAAAACAGGAGAGGATCGAAGAACAGATTGCCAGGAGGTGATGGAGCTGCAGGGAGAAGGAAGGAAGGAAGGGTTGGAGGGAGGGGGCTGGCTGGACCTGCCCCCCAGCCCAGCCATCCAGACCAACCAACCGTCCAGCCACAGCGCCCGGGGCAGAATGCCTCCATCCCCGGGACCCCACGATTTGTTTACATGGGAAAACGTATCGTACCTTACCTCCTTGCCAAGGCGGGCCGCATCCTCGCACACCAACGTCCTTAAGAGCGCAACTTGGTCAATGAAATACGTGCAATGACGCCGTAATTACACGGATTACGGCCGACGTCTTGATGGGGAGGTTGGCCGGTTCAGTTTTTGGGGGGGAGTCAAGGCTTGTGCGGCTGCCATTGTCGGTGTCAGCGGCTACTCTCGGGGGCTACTTGGTGCCACGAGGTCGAGCAGGGGGGCGTCCGCTCACATCCACATTTCACCTCGCTTTTCAATTACTTGGGAAATATTTTCTACCCTCCCCCCTCAGGCATATTTCGTGATTAGAATATTTTACTCTCCCGGCATACATTGATCTGAATCTCTCAAGTGGATAATAAGAGTTAATAACTGACCGAATAAACTGAGGGACAGTACGATAAATACATTCTATTTGTACGATATACCCTAAATGGCCATACTGGGGATATGAGAATTAGGTGTATTTGTTTTTTTTTGTCTTGACATGGGTCGGAATTCAGTCCCCAGACTGTTAAACAGAAAAATGAGTCAGGGTTCCATGCGTTTCGATGCACACGCCAACTATGATTTGCCTAACAAGGTAAGTATAGGCCAATTGTCCAGGTCCTGGGCGGGAGTGGACGCCCCGGCGGCACCTCTGCACGTGCGCGGCAAGTGGGCGGAGCCGGAAATCTGTCCAGCCAACGGTCAATCAGGATTCTGCCCGCCTAAATCCTCCACCAATCAGAGCGCACGCCTTGCACTCTTACAGATTTTGGCGGTCTTTATTTTCGTTTTGGAAACGGAATCGGCCGTGATCTGCCGTAACGTTTCGATCTATAGGGACGTTCTGCCTCTCTATGGTACGTCCTGGACGTTAGTAAGACACCAGGGGAGGCGAAAGTACCCGCAGGGAAGTAGGATAGAGCAAACGTGAATAATGAAATCTGGCGTAAAGAAGCCGACGAGAGCCGTCAACGCAACAATAAGATTATGGTAATGAAGTGGCGGACAAGTGCTTTAGCGGCGGCCGTAAGGTCGACGGCTGGGCCGGCCGGGGTGGGATTTCCGGCCTTGCGGCGCGGGGGATGCGTCGGAAGTGCTGATTGAATTTCGGCGTGGTTGTAGGAACATGGTGGTCCGTGGTGGGGGCTGCCGGAGAGGCAGTGTGGGTCCGACGGAGTACTTGGCCGGAGGTCCGTGGTCTCTGGCGCTTGGGATACGTTTCCCCCCTTCTCTCTCTCTTTTTCCCCACCACCCATCAAACACCGCCACCGCCGCCACCCCCCTCGTCAACGCCGCCGTCGCCGCCGCCGCCCAGTGACCACCGCCGCCCTTCTCGCTGACCAGGAGGAGGAGGAGGACCTTGCCCATCGCCGCCCGAGTTTATACCCTCCGCGCGCCTCTGCCTCTGCCTTGCCGAAGACCACACCATCCCGGAGCGGCACACCGTAACCATGTGATTTCCCCCCACGTCCTTGTAACTACCACACACCTGGCTATGGAGGGTCGTTAGGCGTTGACGGCTGGTTTAGGAGGAGGAGGAGGAGGAGGAGGTTGGCTGGCTGGCTGGCCTCAGTGAGACGGACGTATACGCTGGCCGGCCGCCGGCGGACAGGAGGAGGAGGGGGAAAAAAAAAAAATCGGACGCATTGTGAGTTAGAAGACGATCATGAACCCCGAGACGGGCGACGGGCAGGCCCTCCCGCTGCCGCGATAGACACCTCCCGATCGACGGGGCATGGCGTCCGCTGACCAGACTCTCCAGAGAGAGTGAATAGACTGTTCAGGGAAGGGGGGGGGAGGAGAGAAGGGGGCTTCACGCCAGCGGCGCTGAAGTTACCGTTCGGCGGCACCAGCAAGCAGCTGCCGCCGCCGCCGCCGCCTTCGTCAAGTGCCGCGTCGCCGTCGCCGCAAGAGCCCGTTGGGTCAGGCCCGCCTGCGGAGGGCCCCGCGGCGGCCCACGCGGCCTGACATGACCTGCGGCAGGGTCAGTTCGCTCTATCTCTCTCTCTCCAGTTCACCAGATCGAGGACACAACGCGCCGGTAAGGCCCTGAGGTAACGTAGGGCGCCCCTGGCCGTCTGACGCCCACTTGACAGGCTCCCAGGCCGCCCTGAGACGGTGTCCGCCGCCTGCCGAAGGGACCTGGCGCAGCGCACGCCCACCGGAGGAACCTACCTCGCTACCGACGAAGGAACACACACACAGGCTTAGAAGCGGAGGACAAACCTACCCCTCTACTACTGGAGGAGTCCACCTCACGCCTGCCCGCCTCACGCACACGCCTTCAGCAGTCATTTCTAAGTGACCGACGCTGACGACCCCGACATCACCAGGCTGGGGCGCGGCCGCTACCGACCTCCATTTCACGGGTCGGGAGGACCCGCACCAGCAGGGCCTGCTCCCCAGCCAGGCATATCACCAGCAGGCGGCCCGCTCCCTCACCAGGATGCTGAAGGAAGGGTCGCTCTCCTGTCCCGGCGGGAGCACCAGCGCCTTCAGGATCGTCACGCCCAAGGACCGGGACAAGGCCGATGGTAAGGACGCATCCTGTTTGCCGGGTGGAGAGGCCGCCTAAGGGCCTCCCCACACCCAAAAGCCCTGTGATGGGTGACGGGTATTGTGCTTAGGGCATGAATGTTTAGGATCTATGTGTAGGCAGGCGTCTGGGGATGCCCTAGTGACGAGGGGGGAGGGGTTAGAGAGGGTGTGTTGCCCTAGCCACGAGAAGAGGGTAGGGCTTGTGATATACAACTGTTGTGGGCCCTAGTAATAAGGGCTAGGGTTAGGGCCCACAACTCAGGCATCTGGTGTAGCCCTAACGAAGGAATCTAAGAAACCCCTGATCGGTAGGGCCGCTGGTCGACACCCTCTGCGGCCCTAACGATTAGGGCTGGAGCAAGACACATGATCAACCTCTGGCGTGGCCCTAAACCACCAATGTCCACCAATCTACTTAGGGCCTGAATAGGGCCGGTGTTCGACGCTGGGGTAGCCCTAGCGATAAAACGGGCGAGGGTAGGCTTAGCGTGTGGCCCTAAGTACGACGGAAAGGGTCTAAGCGGCCGATGGCCTACACACACGCAGGGTGGCCCTAGGGGGACGAAAGCGACGGTGTGGCCAGCATGCACCGTCTGTGGCCCTGAGCGACGACGCGGTCGGATACCGCACGGCTACCGCCACCAGTGACCGAAGCCGACCAAGGTAGACTTTTGGGTCGGTCGACCAGAGTGATGTTGGTCGGGATGCCGAGGCGCTGGTCGGGCCACCAACCGCCGACACCATACAGCGAATATTATATATATATATATATATATATATATATATATATATATATATATATATATATATATATGTATATATATATATATTTCTCTCAACCTTATCATAATTATAAAGAAATATCCTTCGCAATTCAGTCGCTGAATATATATATATATATATATATATATATATATATATATATATATATATATATATATATATATATATAAACGCGGGAGACAGCGACAAAGTATAATAAAAAAATAATAAAAATATATATATATATATATATATATATATATATATATATATATATATATATATATATATATATATATATTACTATGTGGATATTTTCTTCGCCCTTAATTTACAAATAATAAATACGTACGAATAATTATATCAATAACTGATTTATCATTTATCATCGGCGTAATTCCCTGAGCCCTTGAGCACGGCGGAACGACCCCGCTAAGAGGAAGGGCTGGTCGTGCAGTCGTTAACTACTGCCTGAACGACCCTGGCGTACAGAGAGTCTTGACCTTTGACACGATTCTAACAGGCCACAGACCAGGTACCGCCCTGCTCGAGGGTCGTACCGTCGTCGGGCTCAAGGGTTCGTCGTACCGTCGCCGGGCTCAAGGGTCGTCGTACCGTCGCGCTCAAGGGTCATCGTACCGTCGCGCTCAAGGGTCATCGTACCGTCGTGCTCAAGGAAGGGTCGTCGTACCGTCGCGCTCAAGGGTCGTCGTACCGTCGCCCTTAAGGGTCGTCGTACCGTCGTGCTCGAGGGTCGTCGTACCGTCGTGCTCAAGGAAGGGTCGTACCGTCGTGCTCAAGGGGGGTCGTACCGTCGCGCACAAAGCCTTTACTGCTCTCTAACGTGATGTGAAATTATCGCCGGCACACAACGCTGTGGTCCGCTCGAACAGACCTAAAAATAACGCCGTCAGAATTTGGTCCGACCTAAAAATAACGCCATCAGCGTTCGATTTGACCTAAAAATATCGCCAAATGTCAGTATTTGGTCTGACCTAAAAATATCGCCAACTGTCAGCGTTTGATCTGACCCAAAATATCGCCAACTGACAGTATTTGGTCTGACCTAAAAATATCGCCAACTTTCAGTATTTGGTCTGACCTAAAAATATCGCCAACTGATAGTATTTGGTCTGACCTAAAAATATCGCCAACTGACAGTATTTGGTCTGACCTAAAAATATCGCCAACTGACAGTATTTGGTCTGACCTAAAAATATCGCCAACTGTCAGCGTTTGATCTGACCCAAAAGTATCGCCAACTGACAGTATTTGGTCTGACCTAAAAATATCGCCAAATGTCAGCGTTTGATCTGACCTAAAAATAACGCCAACTGTCAGCGTTTGATCTGACCCAAAAATATCGCCAATTGACAGTATTTGGTCTTACCTAAAAATATCGCCAACTGTCGGCGTTTGGTCTGACTTAAAAATATCGCCAAATGACAGTATGTGGTCTGACCTAAAAATATCACCAAATGTCAGCGTTTGACCTGACCTAAAAATATCGCCAATTGGCAGTATTTGGTCTGACCTAAAAATAACGCCCTAAAAATATCACCAAATGTTAGCGTTTGATCTGACTTAAAAATATCGCCAAATCAGAATTTGGTCTGACCTAAAAATATCGCCGTTTGCCGAAATTTGGTCTCGTCTACAAATATCGCCAACTGTCAATATCTTATTTGCCTCAATAATATCGCCAATTGTAACTGTTTGGTCTGATCCAAAAATATCGCCAATTGTCAGCATCTGATCGAACCTAAAAATATCGCCAACTGTCAGGATGTGATCTAACCTTAAAAATATCGCCAACTGTCAGGATGTGATCTAACCTTAAAAATATCGCCAACTGTCAGCGTTTGGTATGACTTAAAAATATCGCCAACTGACAGCGTTTGATCTGACCTAAATAAATATCGCCAACTGTCAGCATTTACTCTTACCCAAAAACATCGCCAATTTTCAGCATCTGATATGACCCTTAAAATATCGCCAACGGTCGGAATTTAATCTAAACCCAAAAATATCGCCAATTGCAACGGTTTGGTCCGATCTAAAAATATCGCCAACCGTCGGTCGGTGTCTGACCCGAACCTAAAAATACCGCCAAATGACGGCGGTTTCTCACACCCACAAATAACGCCAACAGACAAGTGTTTTGGTCCACTCTAAGAATAATACAGCCAACGCCCAATTTATCGTCGAAACTAAATATACAACCAATTATTTATAGGTCTGGTGTTTATATATATATATATATATATATATATATATATATATATATATATATATATATATATATATATTGGAAAGGATCACAATTTTGCGCGTGATCAAGATATTCCTATGAGTCCACGGGGATAATGAAACACGAAAAGTTCCCAAGTGCACTTTCGTGTAATAATCACATAGGACTCATAGGAATATATACAATATATATAATATATATATATATATATATATATATATATATATATATATATATATATATATATATTCCTACGAGTCCACGGGGAAAATGAAACACGAAAAGTTCCCGAGTGCACTTTCGTGCAATAATCACATCATCAGGGGAGGCACAAGAGAGAAATATAACAGTCAGTTGATATATATATCGCGCATTTCATACATACGGCTTTCAAGACTTCGCTTGTAATCCACGACCACTGGGACCTGATTTACACCCAATTGGCAATTCATGGTCTAATCATTTCCTATTCGCCAGTCACCGTTGTTACGTAGGGTTTAAGCCCCTCCAATCTCCCTAATCACGACTCTGATTGGGTGGAAGAGATCGGCCCCTTTACCTAAGACGGAACTAAGGTCCTTAGAGGGTCTCTCTCTCTCTCTCTCTCTCTCTCTCTCTCTCTCTCTCTCTCTCTCTCTCTCTCTCTCTCTCAAGGATCTTCCTCTGTTCCCCTCGCCATCAACAAGCACAAACAGCCACGGTCCCTAACTAACTAACTAGCTAACCACCACCCATTCCAAACTACCCAATTGCTCGACTTGCTCTCGCCACTAACCTATCCCCCCCCCCTCCCTGGCCTCTTCTTGATCTGACCCTCCCTCCTCCCATCCACCTTTCCCTCCACGCGCGCCTCTCCCATCCACCTTTCCCTCCACACGACCACTCCCATCCACTTTTCCCCCCACACGACCACTCCCATCCACCTTTCCCTCCATACGACCACTCCCATCCACCTTTCCCTCCACGCGACCACTCCCATCCACCTTTCCCTCCACGTGACCACTCCCATCCACTTTTCCCTCCACACGACCACTCCCATCCACCTTTCCCTCCACACGACCACTCCCATCCACCTTTCCCTCCACGCGACCACTCCCATCCACCTTTCCCCCCACACGACCACTCCCATCCACCTTTCCCTCCACACGACCACTCCCATCCACCTTTCCCTCCACGCGACCACTCGGGGGGGGGAGGGGGAGGGAGGGACCACCATCGGCCGCCCTCACTCACCTGCACCTGCCGGAGTACATAGCGCCGGGCGCGCGCGCGAGAGCGCCCACCCCCACCCACCGAACCCCTTCCTCTTCAAGACTCTCCCACGTTAACTCCCAGAACCTACGTGGGGGGAGGGTCGATGGCGGAACTGATGCGATATACGTGGGTGGTGGGAACTTCATCTTCAAAGTGGGTGGAAGTACCCACCTTTCAGAGCGACACCGATACTTACAATATAAGTAATGTGTGTAAAATCGTGTAAATCAAAGACACTTAAGCACACACACACACACACACACACACACACACTTAAACTGTAAGTCGATGCATATCTCTGGAGTACTTAAGTTATAAGTGGGAGAGAGGACAACAGAGAGCGGTGATTGGGCGTCCCGTAACCAAGTGTAAGTGGGAAGGGGCGTGGGGGACGGGGAGGGGGCGTGAGGAGGTAAATAATCCATGCTAATCATAGGTCGAAACACTAATCCCCTCTGCTAATCACCTGGCGGGCGAACTATCGTTAACTGTTAATCAATAACACAGATGAGAGGAGGACACACACTGGACCAGTTCAGACCCATTTTGTAGAACATACGCTCGGGTAGTTTATTTCTTTTTTTTAATGGAGGGCGTTTAAATACGCTTAGAAGGAAGCGGATGGGTTTTATTAAGCGTTTAAATACAATTAGAAGGAAGCGGATGGATTTTATTAAGCGTTTAAATACGCTTAGAAGGAAGCGGATGGATTTTATTAAGCGTTTAAATACGCTTAGAAGGTAGAGAATGGATTTTATTAAGCGTTCAAATACGCTTAGAAGGAAGCGGGTGGATTTTATTAAGCGTTTAAATACGCTTAGAAGGTAGAGAATGGATTTTATTAAGCGTTCAAATACGCTTAGAAGGAAGCGGGTGGATTTTATTAAGCGTTTAAATACAATTAGAAGGAAGAGAATGGATTTTATTAAGCGTTTAAATACAATTAGAAGGAAGAGAATGGATTTTATTAAGCGTTTAAATGTTTAAATACGCTTAGAAGGAAGCGGATGGATTTTATTAAGCGTTTAAATACGCTTAGAAGGTAGAGAATGGATTTTATTAAGCGTTTAAATACAATTAGAAGAGAATGGATTTTATTAAGCATCTAAATACACTTAGAAGAGAGGGAATGGACTTTATCAAGCCTTTAAACACACTTAGTAGGAAGAGAATGGATTCTATTAAGCGTTTATATACACATAGAAACCAGCGTATGGAATTTGTTAAGCGTTTAAATACACTTAGAACACAGCGGATGGATTTTGTTTAGCGTTTGATTACACTTAGAAACAAGCGGATGGACTCTACTAAGCGATTAAATACACTTAGAAACAAGCGAATGGACCTTATGTGTCTGAATACACTTCAGACGGAAGGACTGAATTTATCAAAGTGTTTTGATGCACTTAAAAATAGACAGATGGACGTTTTTAATTGTTAAAATACACTTAAAACAGAGGTAAAACAGAGGGATAGATTTTAAGAGTTTAAATACACTTAAAAACAGAGGGATAGACTTGAGGTGTTTAAATACACTTAAAATAGAGGGATAGACTTTAGGTGTTTAAATACACTTAAAATAGAGGGATAAGAGGGATAGACTTTAGGTGTTTAAATACACTTAAAAAAGAGGGATAGACTTTAAGTGTTTAAATACACATAAAAACAGTGGGATAGACTTTAGGTGTTTAAATACACTTAAAATAGAGGGATAAGAGGGATAGACTTTAGGTGTTTAAATACACTTAAAAACAGAGGGATAGACTTTAAGTGTTTAAATACACATAAAAACAGACGGGTGGACTTAAACCAAGGCCATGCGTGGCAGTGAAGGAAGCTGATCAAAATTACATTAAATGAAACATGATAATTACATTATAGAAAGCTCTATGATCACTACGGAGCATTTACATTATAGGCCCACGACGGCCTCCTATAATATTATAGACCACTAGGGAAGCGCGCTCAAATTATAGCCAAAGACAGACTCCAAAATTCTCAGGGTGCATAACGCTTTAGAAATATAATCAAACCCATAATGTAATTCTAAGGATTTACATATATGCTTTTGAAATAGAATCAAACCCACAATGTAATTTTAAAGATGCATAGGATTTCAAAATGTAATTGAACCCGCAATGTAATTCTGAAGATGCGTAAGATTTTGAAATATGATCAAACCAAGAATGTAATCTTAAAAATGCATAGTTCAAAATGTAATTAAACCCACAATGTAATTTTAGAGATGCATAGGATTTTTTTTAACATAACCAAACCCGTAATGTAATTCTAATGATACATGGGCGTTCAAAATATATCTAAGTCCACAAGCTAATTCTAAGTACACAGAGACTTTCAAAATATAATTATACCCACAATGTAATTCAAATTATACGTATTCTAACAAAATATAATTAAACCCAAGATCTAATTCTCAAGACAAAAAGGCTTTCGTAGAATATAATTAAACCCACAATCTAATTTTAAAGATAAAAAGGCTTTTCAAAATATAATCAAAACCACAATGTAATTCAAATTATACGTAAGCTTACAAAATATGATTAACCCCAAGATATGATTCTAAAGATAAAAAAGGATTTCAAATTTGAATTAAAACCACAATCTAATTCTAAAGATAGTATGGCATTCAAAATGGAATTAAAACCACAATCTAACTCTAAGGATTGATAGGGTTTCAAAATGTAATTAAACCCAAAGGATCACAGGCCTTCAAAATGCAATTCAACAGTCTGATTCTATGATACAAAAGCCTTTCAAAATATCATTAAACCCATAATCTAATTCAAAGGACAAATAAGCTTTCAAAACATGATTAAACCTGCAATCTAAATTCTAAGGATACGAAGGCTCCCCTGATCATAATTACGTGAACCGAACTAATTCTAAGCTTTCTAAATAGAGTTAGACGAACTGTCTAATTCAAAGGAAGAGACTTTCTAAAACGTCAGTAGAGAGCCGTCAAAGTCTCAGGGCACCGAGGCCTTTCTAAATCAAATTAGACGAACCCTCTAAATCCTAAGGACACAGAGGCCTTTCTAAATCAAGTTAGACGAACCCTCTAAATCCTAAGGACACAGAGGCCTTTCTAAATCAAGTTAGACGAACCCTTTAAATTCTAAGGACACAGAGGCCTTTCTAAATCAAGTTAGACGAACCCTCTAAATCCTAAGGACACAGAGGCCTTTCTAAATCAAGTTAGACGAACCCTCTAAATTCTAAGGACACTCAGAGGCCTTCTACATCTATATTTAGATAAACCGTCTAAATTCTAACTGAGTGTGTGTGCGACGCTATTCGCACACTAAAGACGGAGAAGGAGAGTCACGCTAAATTTAAATATTAAAAAAGAAATATATATATATATATATATATATATATATATATATATATATATATATATATATATATATATAGTCTTTTGACCAACAGTGCCGAACGTGGACGTGGTTAGTTACCTGGGAGCTGCCGGAGAGAGAGAGAGAGAGAGAGAGAGAGAGAGAGAGAGAGAGAGAGAGAGAGAGAGAGAGAGAGAGAGAGGAGAGAGAGAAGAGCGTTACACTCATAGACGGGAGAGGATAAGAGACAGACAGGAATGGATATGGGTTCCCACAGCAAGACAGTGATATATTACGACGACCATAGCAATCAAATTATAGCTAAGTATCATGCCATATTATATAGAACATTACCGAAATTATAGATCGAGAAGGGGGTGTTCCAATTATACAGGGGCCGAGGATGCTCAAATTATTGACGGGGGAAAGAACCCCAAATTATAGAGAGTGAAGGGGACTTGAATTATAGAGTGTGGGGGGGGGGGATCTCAAATTATAGACAGTGAAGGGGACTTGAATTATAGACAGTGTGTGGGGGGCAACTCAAATTATAAACAGTGAAGGGGAACTTGGATTATAGACTGTGGGAAATTATGAAACAGTGAGAGGGAACTCAAACTACAGTGAAGGGAACTCAGATTATAGACAGTGAGAGGGAACTCATATTACAGACAGTGAGAACTCAAATTATACAAAGAGAAACTCAAATTATGGACGGTGAAGGGAAACTCAAATTATAGACAGATGGGAAACTCAAATTCTAGACAGGCAGGGAAATCCAAATTACAGAACAGTGAGGGAAACCCAAATTATAGAGCAGTGTGGAAAACAAATTATAGACATTGAAAAGGAAACTCAAATTATAGACATCGGGGAAATTACAATTATAGACAGGGAAATTCAAATCATAGACAGCGAGAGGGAAACTCAAATTATAGACGGTGAGAAAGAAACTCAAATTATAGACAGTGAAAACACGATCTACGGAGAGACAGGGAGACGCACGAATTATACACATATATCAAAGCACAGACAGAAAAGCCAGCTCCACATAGACAGGCGATACGGTAAATGAATGGACGGGGGAAACAGAAAGACAGAGAGGCGAGACGAGAGCACTCTCTCTCTCTCTCTCTCTCTCTCTCTCTCTCTCTCAGGGTAAGAGCTAAAATTTTGGAAATACGATCAAAATTTCCTTCTAAAGGATATATAAATATATATATATATATATATATATATATATATATATATATATATATATATATATATATATATATATATATATAAAATCATACAACATAGCGACAAACGTCTGTCAACACAGCCAAACGAAGTCACTTGAAATACAGCAGCGCTTAACAGAGCCCTTGCGTGGCCACGCTGGGGCAAACATAGCGAGCGATGCTACTGACAAGGGACTACACACACACACACACACACACACACACACACACACGGGGGCTTAACATGGTGTGCTCGGGGACGCTTAAAAGAACACAGCCACAAACTGCGCTCTAACCTAGCCACAGCGTACCACTCGACCGTAGCGAAGACGAGGTGCTTAAACACAGCCACAAACTGCGCTCTAACCTAGCCACGGCGTACCACTCGAACGTAGCGAAGACGAGGTGCTCAAACACAGCCACAAACTGCGCTCTAACCTAGCCACGGCGAACCACTCGAACACGGCGAAGACGAGGTGCTCAAACACAGCGACGAGGACAGTTACAGCCAGCGCGGTCGTGCAACACGGCGACGAACGGGCACTCAAAACACAGCGACTGACAGACTTAACCTAGCCATAGACACAGGAGAGACGCTCAAACACAGCGTCGCCTGTGCTGTCGCTCTGCCATAGAGCTAAACCAACCAGCTATCTATGCCACACAGAGATACTCGCTGTATACACACAACCAAAAGCCACTTAAAACACAGCGACTGACAGACTTAACCTAGCCACAGACACAGGAGAGACGCTCAAACATAGCGTTGCCTGTGCTGTCGCTCAGCCATAGAGAGCTAAACCAATCAGCTATCTATGTCACACAGATAAACCAACCAGCTATCTATGCCACACAGAGATAAACCAACCAGCCATCCATGTCACAGATAAACCAACCAGCTATCTATTCCACACAGAGATAAACCAACCAGCTTTCTATGCCACACAGATGAAGCAACCAGCTATATATGCCACACAGATAAACCAACCAGCTATCTATGCCACACAGAGATAAGCCAACCAGCCATCTATGCCACATAGAGATAAATCAACTAGCCATCTATGCCACACAGATAAACTAATCAGCTATCTATGCCACACAGAGATAAACCAATCAGCCATCTATGCCACACAGATAAACCAACCAGCCATCTATGCCATACAGATAAACCAACCAGCCATCTATGCCACAAAGAGATAAACCAACCACCCATGTATGCCAGAGATAAACCAACCAGCCATCTATGCCACACAGAGATAAACCAACCAGCCATCTATGCCACACACAGATTAAGTCAACCAGCCATCTATGCCGCACAAGACATGCATTTCAACCTAGCCACGAAACGCCCTCTCCAAACCAAGCACTGTTGTACACCCAAGTACTTAAACCCAGCCGCGGGCACTTAAGTGGCACAGAATAAGCACTTAAACCCACGCACGGCGAGATCACTTAAAAAAAAAAGAAATAGAAGACCCACCCAGAGGGGGAGGGGGAACAAGTCGAAAACAACTCGACCCCCCTTCTCTCTGGGGGAAGGGGGGGAAAGCTCGAACCCAGGTCCCCCAGAACGACCCGTGTCTATAAGCGCACTGTGAAACCCCACGCACTTAACACCCCCCCCATCCCCTCCCCTCCCACACGCACCCCCAGAACACGGCGCCCAAACGCACTTAGAAATGAGAATCACCTTAGTTCATTCCCCTCCCTCCCTCCTTTCCTTCCCTCCTCCAGTTCATTCCCCTCCCTCCCTCCTTCCTTCCCTCCTCCAGTTCATTCCCCTCCCTCCCTCCTTTCCTTCCCTCCTCCAGTTCATTCCCCTCCCTCCCTCCTTCCTTCCCTCCTCCAGTTCATTCCCCTCCCTCCCTCCTTTCCTTCCCTCCTCCAGTTCATTCCCCTCCCTCCCTCCTTCCTTCCCTCCTCCAGTTCATTCCCCTCCCTCCCTCCTTCCTTCCCTCCTCCAGTTCATTCCCCTCCCTCCCTCCTTTCCTTCCCTCTTCCAGTTCATTCCCCTCCCTCCCTCCTTCCTTCCCTCCTCCAGTTCATTCCCCTCCCTCCCTCCCTTCCTTCCCTCCTCCAGTTCATTCCCCTCCCTCCCTCCCTCCTTCCCTCCTTAAGATCTATCTAAGCACGCACTTCATCCCGTGCGTGTATAGGTTCGCGTCTATCCGAACGACAGGAGACGAAGATGCCCCAAGGGCGTCTTGGGAGACGGGGAGAGAGAGAGAGAGAGAGAGAGAGAGAGAGAGAGAGAGAGAGAGAGAGAGAGAGAGAGAGAGAGAGAGAGAGAGAGAGACGGTCGCGTGGAGCTACATCTACCATGGCGTCCTGGGCGACGCAATCGCGTCGTAGATTTGAACTACGACGCGTCGTATCTACCGCTTCCTCGTATCTACCGCTCCCTCGTATCAACCGCTTCCTCTTATCTACCGCTTCCTCAAATCTACCGCTTCCTCGTATCTACCGCTTCCTCGTATCTACTGCTTCCTCGTATCTACCGCTTCCTCGTATCTACTGCTTCCTCGTATCTACCGCTTCCTCGTATCTACTGCTTCCTCGTATCTACCGCTTCCTCGTATCTACTGCTTCCTCGTATCTACCGCTTCCTCGTATCTACCGCTTCCTCGTATCTACCGCTTCCTCGTATCTACTGCTTCCTCGTATCTACCGCTTCCTCGTATCTACTGCTTCCTCGTATCTACCGCTTCCTCGTATCTACTGCTTCCTCGTATCTACCGCTTCCTCGTATCTACTGCTTCCTCGTATATACCGCTCCCTCGTATCTACCGCTTCCTCGTATCTACCGCTTCCTCGTATCTACCGCTTCCTCGTATCTACCGCTTCCTGGGGGACGCGAGAGACTGTGGTAAGGAGAGGCATGGAAGTAGATGATCAATGATCAATAGACAGTGAGTAAAGAATACATATATTTTTTTTTCTACTCGCATGAGGTATTATACGCCAACCGTAACGCAAGGATAGCGTGACCTCTTGCGTAACTAGGGTACCGTGCGCGTTACGCGATACTGTAACTGTGGCGGGAGGAAAGAGTGACTTTAAACTGTTTTGTTGGGATTAACGATTTTCGTTAATATAAATTGTCAGTTGGGATCAACGAATCGTAGATACAAAGTGTCCGTTGCGATCAACGATTCGTTGATATAACCTGTCTGTTAGGGTCAACGATTCGTTGATATAACCTGTCTGTTAGGGTCAACGATTCGTTGATATAACCTGTCTGTTAGGGTCAACGATTCGTTGATATAACCTGTCTGTTAGGGTCAACGATTCGTTGATATAACCTGTCTGTTAGGGTCAACGATTCGTTGATATAACCTGTCTGTTAGGGTCAACGATTCGTTGATATAACCTGTCTGTTAGGGTCAACGATTCGTTGATATAACCTGACTGTTAGGATCAACGATTCGTTAATATACACTGCCTGTTGGGATCAACGATTCGTTAACTCTACGTTTAAAAAAGATTTTAAGCAAGTGTTGTCTACACGTTGCATCATCGTTAAACATATCAACGAACGTTTACCGGCGATCGTAATTAGTTATATAATTCCTTGAACACGACGGTACGACCCTTGAACGCGACGGTACGACCCTTGAACACGACGGTACGACCCTTGAACACGACGGTACGACCCTTGAGCACGACGGTACGACCCTTGAACACGACGGTACGACCCTTGAACACGACGGTACGACCCTTGAGCACGACGGTACGACCCTTCAGCACGACGGTACGACCCTTGAGCACGACGGTACGACCCTTCAACACGACGTACGACACAATCATGACGGTACGACCCCTAGAACACAAATACACGACCCTTGGGCACGATTCCCTTTTAGCCTTAGCCCTCATCATCGAGCTCGAAGGGTCGTACCAATAGGCCCCTAAAGGGTTGTACCAACAGAGCCCTCAAGGGTCGTACCAACAGAGCCCTCAAGGGTCGTACCAACAGGCCCTTCGAGGTGTCGTACCAACAGGCCCTTCGAGGTGTCGTACCAACAGGCCCTTCGAGGTGTCGTACCAACAGGCCCTTCGAGGTGTCGTACCAACAGGCCCCTCAAATGGGGTCGTACCAACACCAACGACCTTTGAAATCCTGGGTGGTGGTGGTGGGGGGGAAAAGGGGGTGGTGGTGGCGATGGAGGGGATAGTTTGGTTGGGTTGTTAAACGAGCCAGTTAACTACTTCAGTTATTACCCGCGCGGCTTCAGCCACCAACCACCACCACGTCATCTACCCGGCGGGGAAGGGGGAGGGGGGAGGACGCCCCCCTTCCCTCCTCGTAGACCACGGGTTAATGACTTAATTACATTACGCCATGCGCCGATGGTGTAAACGCCTGGGCGTATGTCATCTACCTAAACCCCCCCTAACTCCTCCTCTCCTCCCCACCCAGTATAGTACACCACCACAGGGGCGAGGGAGAAGGAGGGAGAAGGAGGAGGGGGCGAAGAGGGAGGGGGTGTGAGTTATGATAGCCTATAGTTATTTCGATTCTAACATTTGAGTGAGGGGAGGGGGCTGAGTGAGTGGAGGGGGGGAAGGGGGAGGGGGAGGGACCTGTCCGCCTCCTCCCCCCCTTCCCTTCCTCCTTTTGGCTACGATATTTCGCCAATTCCAAATTACGTCGCAAAGAACGCGCGTAAGCCGCCCCCCCTCCCCCCGCGCATCTGTCGCTAAATTCGCGTATACGCTTCCCCTTTCACCCCGTATCATACGCTAAATTCATCTCATTATCCAAAAATTACCTTCAAAAAAACAGTTGGGACAATTCTATTTTCAATATATTAAGTATCTACTGAATAAACCTAAAGAATATATAGAGTGAATTGGAACGATGTGGTATACCGGGGTCGACGTGCTGTCAATGGATTGAACCAGGGCATGTGAAGCGTCTGGGGTAAACAATGGAAAGTTCTGTGGGGCCTGGATGTGGATAGGGAGCTGTGGTTTCGGTGCATTATACATGACAGCAAGAAACTGAGTGTGAACGAATGGGGCCTTTGTTGTCTTTTCCTAGCGCTACCTCGCGCACATGCGGGGGGATGGGGTTGTCATTTCATGTGTGGCGGGTTGGCGACGGGGAATGAATAAGGGCAGACAGTATGAACATGTGTATATATGTATATGTCTGTGTGCGTATATATATATATGTATATATGTATATATATATATATATACGTTGAGATGTATAGGTATGTACATGTGCGTGTGTGGACGTGTATGTATATACATGTGTATGTGGATGGGTTGGGCCATTCTTTCGTCTGCTTTCTTGCGCTACCTCGCTAACGCGGGAGACAGCGACAAAGTATAATATATATATATATATATATATATATATATATATAATTTCCTTTCCCCCCTCATTCCACACACTAAGAATATATCATAGAGCAACAGAAGATGGGAGAGTGTTGGTAACATATTACCCCACCATCTTCGCTCTATCCTGTTGGCTTCCACGCAGGCTGACTTCACCTTACACAAGTGCATAGTTATGTTTCCATCCTATCTTTTCGTTTTTCTTTTTCCCTGGCCGGGTGTTTCTTTCGGAGACCTGAGTGGAGGGAGCCTAAAGGAGGGAGTCTAGTGGAGGGAGCATAGCGGAGGGAGTCTAGTGGAGGGAGCATATCGGAGGGAGCCTAACGGAGGGAGATTAGTGGAGGGAGCCTAGCGGAGGAAGCCTAGTGGAGGGAGCCTAGTGGAGGGAGCCTTCTTACCCTTCCAACATCCATTCAGACAGAACGAGAGATAAGGTCAGACGGAGCCGGGCCTGATATACACATAAGCCAGACATGGGTTCGAGCCGCCCTCCATACTCCTCCTCCCGCTCCTCCTCCCTCCTCTCGCCTCCCCGCCGCCCGGTAAAACACCGCTTCCCCGACCGCTATACCACCCACACCCCCACCCTATCTGGATACCCCGCCCGATATACCGCCCACATCCCGCCCCATCTGTGGTCTACACTCCAACCCCCCTCCCCTTATATACCACTCAGACCCCGCTCCCTATATTACCCATACCCCGCTCCATCTGTAGTCCATACCCCGCCCCCTCTATTGCTTATACCCCACCCCCCTAAACCAGCAATACCCCGCCCCCTCTATTGTCTATGCCCCACCCCCTATACCATCCATACCCCGCCCCATCTATAATCCATACCCCGCCCCCTCTATTGTCTATTACCCCCAATACCATCCATACCCCGCCCCCTCTATTGTCTATTACCCCCTATACCATCCATACCCCGCCCCATCTATAATCCATACCCCGCCCCCTCTATTGTCTATTACCCCCTATATCACCAATACCCCGCCCCCTCTATTGTCTATGCCCCACCCCTTATACCATCCATACCCCGCCCCATCTATAATCCATACCCCGCCCCCTCTATTGTTTACGCCCCACCCCCTATACCACCCATACCCCGCCCCCTCTAAGATCAATACCCCGACCCAGCTACTCCCCCCCTCTACCCCCTCCGCCTGAAGTATACATATAGCTACACATTTCATTAATTCCTATGTACGTCGCCAGCAAATTTATAGACGCAGGTCCCGGGTGTTTAATAGTGCGTCAGGTGCATGTCCGGCCGTCATGCGCGCACGACAACGGGGCACGACTTCACGCCCCGAGCACGACGGTACGACCCTCCCGAGCACGACCGCACGACGCTCTGAGCACGACGGTGCGACGCTCTGAGCACGACGGTACGACGTTCTGAACACGACGGTACGACGCTCCGTGCACGACGGTACGACGCTCCGAGCACGACCGTACGACCCTTTGAGCACGACGGTACGGCTCTTGAGTACGACGGGACGACCCTTGAGCACGACGGTGCGACCCTTTGAGCACGAAGGTACGGCTCTTGAGTACGACGGTACGATCCTTGAGCACGACGGTGCGACCCT
>NC_092234.1:46345511-46363011 GCF_036320965.1 Panulirus ornatus | reverse complement strand
ACGAACTTTTTTTTTTTTTTTCGGAAATTTTGATTTAGAATTTGAATCTATTTCACGGTAAGTAAAATCGAGGTGGAGGGAGGAGGGTGTGGGGGTAGGGAGGTAGGTGAGAGGTAGGTGAGGTAGAGAGAGAGAGAGAGAGAGAGAGAGAGAGAGAGAGAGAGAGAGAGAGAGAGAGAGAGAGAGAGAGAGAGAGAGAGAGAGAGAGAGAGAGAGAGAGAGAGAGAGAGTATGTATCTATCAAAAGCTCGCTTTTTTTTTTTTATGAATATTTTAATATACCTTTTTTTTGGGAGTGTGTTATGCTAATTAGGGCCGACTAATTATGGAAAAATATTACCAGTGATTTGTCTCTCTATGTAAGTCACTAACTTTATGCGTACTTACGCACTGTGTACCCCATCGCTGGACGGAAGGGGTAAAAAAATTTGCGTATGTAATATAATCAACATAATTTAAAAGTAACTCATTTGCCGAGTCTATATTTACTCAATATAATTCAAAAATAACTTATTTGCCGAGTCCATATTTACTCAATATAATTCAAATGTAACTCTTATTTGCTGAGTCTATGTTTACTCAATATAATTCAAAAGTAACTCTTATTTGCTGAGTGTATATTTACTCAATATAATTCAAATGTAACTCATTTGATAAGTCAATATTTACTCAATATAATTCAAAAGTAACTCCTACTTGTTGAGTCTATAATCACTTAATATAATTCAAAAGTAACTCGCTTGCATACATGTGAAGCTCTATGTTCACGAAGGTGATTCGCGACTTAATGGTACCGAAGGTAATTATATATGCGATGATGATAGTCAATTAATGAGATTAACAAACGACTAATTTCATACTAGGAAATATTAATCAAATTAATGATATACTTCGTTACAAAATATACAGTGACAATACTGAAGAATCTACGACGGAGAGAACCAATCGAGACGACGTAACAAAAAACGGGATGCACGATAGTCTCTCGTTTTCGTTGCTCGTCAACTCTTGAATATTCAGACTAATCTCATGCAAATCTGAAGTGAAGTGTTTGTGGTTCCAAACATGAAAGTCGACGTCCACACAGTAATCACTGTGACGCAGCAGCTTGGAGGAGAATATTGCGTGGTCTAGCTAGCGGTGGGGGCACACAAGCAGCCAGCTCTCGGGTGCGAAAAAAAAAGCAAAGTAATACCTACAGAAGAGGGAAAGTGAACCAGCATTGCGGCGTAGGGCAAGGGGGTAGGGTCAAGTTTTTCCAGTCAAGAGAGGTGATACGTCGGACCGCTTTCCATGCGTCGGACCGCTTTCCATACCTCGGACCGCTTTCCACTTCGTCAAATACTGATGCGGAGCTAGAACCATCCCGGATGTGAGAGCAGTACTCTAATATTACAAGGACGGATCAATTCTCTGGCTAAAAAGACCCACTGTTCTGAAGATATGTCCCCCATCTAAACGGGACTCCTAGTTTCTTCTTAAGGGGCAGACTCAAGTCATTTTCAGTGACGCGGGGTTTCCAAGAAGGAGTGGATGTCACAGTATCACCCAGTACGGCCGGTGAGTCGGGTGGCGGAATCGCACGACTCGTCAAAGGAGAGACGAGAGTTGTGAGGTGTTTTCGACGGAGAGATAGGTAGAAACTGGGTCTTGGGAGGCATTGAATTTGACCAGACTTCGTCTGACCCCCCCACTGAGATATCCTGTCCAAGTCTTGAGTTTATTGAGGAAGCTGCGTCTTGAAGAGATGCAGATCGAGTGAGAGAAGATGGAGCAGAACTGACCGATGTGGAGGAGGGCAGCGTTGAGTCGTCAGCGTATGAGTGCATTTGGGTTGTATATGGATGTGAGGAAATTGTTGATAAAAAAAAAAGGAGAGAAAGCGTAGGGGGGACAGGATAGAACTTTGAGAGGAAACCGTTGATGATGGAGAATGGAGAGGAGAGGCTGAGCCATTAACAACCAAAGAGACAGATCGGCCAGAGAGGAAGCTAGATAGGAAGGCGCAAAGCGAAGGAGGGAATCCAAAAGAGAGGAGCTTGGAGGTGATATACCCCCGATGTCATAACCAGTCAAAACCTTTGGCTATATCAAAGGCAACTACAAGGGATTCCCCCCCAAAAAAAAACTTTCATGGATGATGACCAGACATTACTAAGATTGGAAAGACTATCACCCGCGGAACTCGTCCGTCTTTACGGAAGCCATACTGGTGATCCGAGAGAAGACTGTGAGATGCATGATGCCTGAGGGTATGGGAGCCGAGGAGGGATTCGAAGGCTATGGAACTGGTGGACGTCAAAGCAACAGGGGGGATACCTCGATGGGTCAGAACGGGCACCCTCCTGAGGGACGAGGGGTGGGAGGGTACAGCAACGTCGGCCTCCAACGAGGAGGAAAACTTACACACTCGGGTTTGGAAGTTCGGGGAGAAAAAAAAAAAGAAAAATGAATAAAAAAGAAGATAATATAGACTACCGAATATCTTATGTGTATACTAGATTTGATTAAGATACCCAGGTGGGTGATGTAATAAATGTCACATACACACACACACACACACACTAACCAAATTCTAATATGCTCTGAGCTGAATCATCATAATGATACTAGAATTATATCATTTGTTAATAAACAAAACAGCTTGATCGTACATTCATATATATATATATATATATATATATATATATATATATATATATATATATATATATATATATATATATATATATTCCTCCACTACCAAAGGAACTTCCCCTTATTCTTCCCTCCACATCCACAGGGAACCCCCTTACCCCAGCTCCCTCCACAGCCTCGCCAGGCATCCACCAGCCAGCCGACCCTACGGGTGGCTTTCTTCCGCCATTAACACTACGGTCTATCGTCCTCGCCTGATTTAACTAGGCAGTCTACCATCATCATCGTCTGACGTAATTCGGCAGTTACGACGGCAGCAAATGTATACGATGGATGCTAACGCTAACGACAGTACTTCACGCTGACGATCAGAGACGATTTGAAAAACGGAGAAAAAAAAAAAAATGTGGAGACTTTACGGAGGAGAGTGACTTGGTCCTCCCTGTTACTGTATCTCCGTGAGGACCATTCTCAATTTCTTAATTTCCTCTCTCTCAATCTGGATATATATATATATATATATATATATATATATATATATATATATATATATATATATATATATACTCTCTATACAACTGTATACACAACTCTATATACATTCTATATACAAATGTATATAAAATACAGACTCTGTTGGTCTCATCTTGAAGTAGCACTACTGTACATCACCTGTGCATTACCGTACACTGTACAACAACAGTACGTTCCGCTCTTGTTAGGGCTGGCTAAACTTGGAGACATGTGGGCAGGACCAGAGAGAGTGGGTAGTGGTGCCCACGGGAGATAATGACATATAAACACTTAAGACTGACCTGAATCAAAGGGAATGTGTGCAATGCCGTGGATTTTAAAAGGTAATTAGACAGAAACCAGTTCAGACGAAATTATATCCAAGTTCGCTGCTCAGCCGGGTAGAAGCATGTAAGAATATTTATACATTGGACGATCTATATATGCTATATCGCGTGTGCCGGGGTGGCGACGGGAATGGATGAAGGCTGCAAGCATGAATATGTACATGTGTATATATGTATATGCATGAATACAGTGAAATGTATAGGTATGTGTATGTGCGTGGGTAGGGCCATTCTTTCGTCTCTTTCCTTGCGCTACCTCGCTATCGCGGGAGACGGCGATTAAGTATAATAAAATGAAATGAATATATATATATATATATATATATATATATATATATATATATATATATATATATATATATATATATATATACATATATATATATATATATATATATATATATATATATATATATATATATATATATATACATATATATATAGCTAGAATAACGAAGAAAAGTATCCATATTTTCGACTCGGTGTAGGTAAACTCCACCGCCCAGATAGACGCCGGGAGTTTACCACCAGGTCGAGGTACACCTGTGTCGGGTCGACTGGGCGACTTGCGCTGCCAGAACGACCAGGATTCGACGCCGGGTACTGACGACGGCAGGCAGGCAGGCAACCGACCCACCTCACCTCACACCCGCTTTCGATTAATTAGCGTAGATTAGAACGTGTGATTAACGCATTATGCACGGCGTCCCTCCTCAATGAGGCGACTGTGGTAGAGGGAGGGAGGGAGGGAGGGAAGAGGACACTCCCTCCCTCCACACTCTCCCTCCCTCTCCCACGACCGCCTTACGACTGCCACTGCGGGTAGACATTTCCACCGTAAGAGTTTACGGTCACTATGGTGATTCGGTCCCCAGTCAGCCAGCAGCTCCCCGGTACAAGGGGAGGACGGGTGGGGTTTCGAGTCTGAAGCATGCTTCAGTTTGCGTCCAGCGAAGGAAACAGAGAGTTATATTATTGGTATTCATCTACCTTTTTGCGTCAGATTGGGTGAGGTTTACCTAAGTTAGATAGGGGGTTTACCTGCGTCAGGTTGGGTTTACTTGCGTCAGGTTGGGTTTACCTGCGTCAGGTGTCTGGTTTAGCTTCTTCTTCAGGTGGAGGGTTTACCTACAGTGTGGTGTACCATATGCATCAGGAGTCTGGTTTACCTTCTGTGTCAGGTGCAGGGTTTACCTTCGGCCGGTAGATGCCTGGTTTACTTCTGTGGTATTGAACGTGAAGCGTCCAGTTCTGGTTTAACTCGAGGGTAGATCGTCCACAGTGACTGGTTTAACTCGGCAGAGACGCGTACACAGTGGCTGGTTTAACTCGGCAGAAACGCGTCCACACTGACTGGTTTAACAAGATAGTGGCGTTTAATCTAAACCAACAGTAATACACCGCAAGTACCTAGTTAAACTCGATATCATGTCCTCTGACAATTTTTGGTTTAACTCGCGAGTAGTGGGATAACAGGGGGTTTAAACCAATATGAGGGAGGACAACGGCATCTGGTTTAGTGCCATAACAGTGGATCAACAGTGGTTTAGACTGATACGAGATGGCGAAACGGCGTCTGCTTTAACTCTAAAACAGTGGATCAACAGAGGTTTAGACAGATGAGAGAGAGGGAGAGAGCCAACGGTGTCTGGTTTAACTCTGGAGCAGTTAGCCAACAGCGGTTTAACCCGGCAGGATAAAGCCAACGGCGTCTGGTTTAATTCAACAACAGTGAACAGACAAGGGTTTGACCGTTAACAGGCGACCAACGGTGTCTACATCTGGCGATGTAGCCACAGAAACGATGGTTTAACGCGGCTGTAGAAGCACCGGCGCTGTCGTCTGGTTTAACCCGAGCGCTTGGTTTAACGTACCAGCATATTCTGGTTTAAGCTGACTGTAGAAAACCGACAGTCACAAGGGTGACAGGGGGAGTTCCGACAGCCTTTGGTTTAACCCGACGGCTTACGGCTACGGCTAGACATCTGGTTTAACCCGACAGCGAGAGCTGTGATTCGCACAACCCGACGGGGGGAGAACTACACCAGCGATAGGTTTACCCCGACAGCGTACCCATAACAGCGACAGGTTCAACCCGACAGCGGGAGATGTGACCCCCGCACAACCCGACAGCGTACCTACAACAGCGACAGGTTTAAACCCGACGGCGAGAGCTGTGACCCCGCACACCCCGACAGCGTGCCCACAACAGCGACAGGTTTAAACCCGACAGCGAGAGCTGTGATTCGCACAACCCGACGGGGGAGAACTACACCAGCGATAGGTTTACCCCGACAGCGTACCCATAACAGCGACAGGTTCAACCCGACAGCGGGAGATGTGACCCCCGCACAACCCGACAGCGTACCTACAACAGCGACAGGTTTAAACCCGACAGCGGGAGCTGCGACCCGCACACCCCGACAGCGTACCCACAACAGCAACAGGTTTAAACCCGACAGCGGGAGCTGTGACCCCCGCACAGCCCGACAGCGTACCCACAACAGCGACAGGTTTAAACCCGACGGCGGGAGCTGTGACACCCGCACAACCCGACAGCGCACCTACAACACGACAGGTTTAACCCGACAGTACCACTACCACCCCCCCCCCCCAACGCGGTCTAATGGTTTTACCCTATCGGTCGGCAGCGCCGGCGCTGGCGGCCCGGTCCACCAACCCGACAAGACAGCAGAGTTCCGACAGCGTCTGTTTCAACCCGACAGCGCGTGCGGTCCGAACCCGACAGGCGCCCCGCCCCCGGTCGCCCGGGGCCCCGACAGCAAGCCCGCATGACCTGCGTATCGCCTGATTATCAACGGAAGCTGTACCGGAACACGCAATACAGACACACCTCAACACGTAATTATTGTGGCCGATAATTTTTGCTGCAAAACAATTATATTCATCGGAAAGAAAACAAGATCCGGGCAAGAAATTATTATTATCAATATCATGATGACAATTTTATCATTATCATCAGTAATAGTAATAATAATAATAATAATAATAATAATAATAATAATAATAATAATAACAATAATGATAATGATAATTGTACTATCATTACTATTGTTATCACTGTCATTATCATTATTATTATTACTGTAATTATTATGATAATAATCATTATTATAATTACTATCGTTATTATTATTATTATTATTATTATTATTATTATTATTATTATTATTATCATTATTATTACTATTACCATTATTATTATTATTATCACTATCATTGTAATTATTATCATTCTAATTTACTGTAAGACAAAGTTTCATTTTCTTTTCCAAATTCATGGATTTTCTTTTGGAGAGAGAGAGAGAGAGAGAGAGAGAGAGAGAGAGAGAGAGAGAGAGAGAGAGAGAGAGAGAGAGAGAGAGTTGTACAAAAATTCTACACCGTCTGTGAACCTCCCTCTCCATACATGTAACTGCGCTAATTATGTTAATTAATAACATCCGGTACCAATCACCACAGACGAAATGGGGTATTATGGCAAACCAGACATTATGGCTCACATTACCACAAGGGATGAGTCACCTCGGTGAATATCCTCATAAGAATATTCCTCTTGTCAAAACGTAGGTGAGAATATTGCAGATATTCTTAACGGTGGACATGAAGTACATTCATAAGGGTTTGGGAATTGAAGATTTTCAATATCAATTACTTATATGAGAATACACATCTGTGAGGATAATTGTGAGAATATCAATAAGAATATTCGTGTGAGGGCAAGATTCTGCTCTGCGAATATTCCCAAGACATTTCTACAGAGAGGGGGGAGGGAATACGGACCCCAAAACCCTCCCCCCCAAAAAAAAAGAATATATATATATATATATATATATATATATATATATATATATTTATATTTATTTTGCTTTGTCGCTGTCTCCCGCGTTAGCGAGGTAGCGCAAGGAAACAGACGAAAGAATGGCCCATATATATATATATATATATATATATATATATATATATATATATATATATATATATATATATATATATATTCCTATGAGTCCACGGGGTAAATGAAACACGAAAAGTTCCCAAGCGCAATTTCGTGTAATAATCACATCATCATCAGGGGAGACACAAGAGAGAAATATAACAGTCAGTTGATATACATCGAAGAGACGAAGCTAGGACGCCATTTGGTAAACATTTTCCCCGTGGACTTATAGGAATATCTTGATCAGCGCAAAACTGTGATCCTTTCCAATATATATATATATATATATATATATATATATATATATATATATATATATATATATCCCAATATTTCGAGATCTCACAGCCAGAGCATCAGATGGAAGGCGCGGCGACTTGCGACACAAGCCAGCATTACAATGGTCTACGTGCGGCAGGTGACGTCACGAACCGTGAACCATACTGGTCTAACTACAACACCAACACCAACAGGGTCTAACAAACTACAACACCACAACCAGGGTATAATTACTACAACACCCACACCAGAGGCTTACGTCGTCGTATTCAAGGGGGTGAATTTAAAAAGTCACCGTATTGAAAAGGGTTACGACAAGGTCGTGGACTTGAGGGAACGCAACAAAAAAGAAAAAAAGAAAAGAAAAAATCAGATCTATTCTATGTACGATGGACACCAGAAAAAAATCTATCCGACTAAGGACATAGAACAAACAAAGAAAATGTATCGGACACAGAAATACAACGCGAAGGATAAAAGACGAACCATATTCGCGAGCCGAAATGGCAATAATGACATCCTACCACCACACCCCGGGCAATGCGAGTCCCACCACCACACCGATACAGTACGTCTCCCACCACACACACCATCACGTCGCCATCATGTTCACCACCGGGGAGAGAGAGAGAGAGAGAGAGAGAGAGAGAGAGAGAGAGAGAGAGGGGCAGCATATGCCGGACGCAACTTCGCTACACCCTCGACGAACGCATTTTTCACTCCACCTTCGAACGTACGCACCTTCGACAACTTGCCTCTCTAAACGCATCTTCACTACTGCCTTCATATAATCTATCTTCACTACACCCTTGTCTTCAGTAAAAATCCTCATCTTCACTACACCTTTATCTTCACTACATCATCATCACTGGCACCTCGACAACACCGCTGTCGCCTTCTTCTTTTTTGGCCTCGAGTCTTTTCCAGGGGGTCAGGTCCAGCTGGACCATCTTCAGTGAAGATGCCTTCGCCCTGACGCAAGTCCACCTTCGTCAAACCCGCGTTGGGAAGCAGAATGTAAAGGAACTTCTTTTGCATACAAAAACATTCAAAGAAAAAAATCAAAATAAACTGAACTTTGTTATATATATATATATATATATATATATATATATATATATATATATATATATATATATATATGAGGCAGAAACAATCAATTTAAGGGAAAAAACACTAAAATATTATGAGAAAATAATACTGAAATTTGGTCAAACACAATTGAATGGTAATTGAAAATAATAAACAAACGCTGCGACACACACACACACACACACAACCAGAAATAGGGAAAGACGCAAAGAAAACGAAGGCAAACATTCCAGGAAGAAAACACGAATAAAAATACGAAAATACGAGGAACCCAATCAGAACGTTCCACTTTCAAAACCAACACCGAACTGTAAATACGGAAAAATAAACACGGGGAAATACGACGAAGAGCAGAGCGCATTAAAAAAAAATCCGGCATGAGGCTGAGAAAATACGGTGGTGAGAGAGAGAGAGAGAGAGAGAGAGAGAGAGAGAGAGAGAGAGAGAGAGAGAGAGAGAGAGAGAGAGAGAGAGACACTCGCTGAAATCTGGGAAGGTGGCTACACACATCACAGGTAATTACTGTAATGTGTGTGTGTGTGTGTGTGTTGGACGGACTTCTGTGGACGCAGCAGCAGGTCAGGCGCCGAACTGGATGGCGCACGGGCCCCCAAAAGATGTCGTCGGCCCAAGAGAGATGTGCGCATCTGGCGATTCCACGATGCGATAAGATTACGATAAGGAATTCGATGTGTATGATAAAGAGGAGGGTGGGGGAGGGTTAAGGTAGAATACGTGTTAAATGGTCAGGAAAGAAATATATACTTTACGTGCCATTGCCTCGCTGAAGGTAAGTGTAATGTATGGGGAGGAGAAGATATAGATAATGATAGATATATAGAGAAATATGGACACAGACGGATAGACACACACACACACATACACACACACATTAACAAAAACACCAATACATACATACACAAATACACTGTCAGACACAGATACACACACTTAGATACATATATATACACAGGCAATCCCACATACATACAAAGACAGACAGACACACACGTACAGACGCGCACACAAAAGCTGCACATCACAGTACACACACACACACACACACACACACACAGAGCACCCGTAGCGATGATCAGTTTCAAGCGTTACCATTTTATTGACGTGTCCAGACACAGGGGAGGGGAGGGGCTCTGGCCAGCTCCGGCCTGACCATAACTAACCTTACACACGGGCGCTACTCTCTCATACTCTCACTCACTCACTCACTCACTCTCTCTCTCTCTCTCTCTCTCTCTCTCTCTCTCTCTCTCTCTCTCTCTGGTCCACATGGACGTCATCCGGGTTCTAACGTCTCGTCTACGTTCACCATCGGCGATCCGTCTTTCCACGTCGCTCCGTTCTTGGCGCTGGTTCGCGGTGGCTCTGTGTATCATAATAACCCCAGCAACATCCTCCCCCCCCCCCCCGCGCGAACCCTGTTTTGGAGAGAGAGAGAGAGAGAGAGAGAGAGAGAGAGAGAGAGAGAGAGCGTCCCTTCCTTTCTTCCTTCGTCACAACTTGCAGTCCCTTCCCTTTTTTTTTCTTCCCCCCCCCCTCTCTCTCTCTCCCTACTCCATCAGCCCCCTCTCCTCTCTCTCTCTCTCTCTCTCTCTCTCTCTCTCTCTCTCCCTCTCTCTCTCTCTCTCTCTCTCTCTCTCTCTCTCGCTCGCTCTCCCCTTCGCTCCCTGACGCAAAAAAAAAAAAAAAAAAACGTGTGGGGGCCCTGCTGGGGAGAAGAACGAGGAGGCGCGACAGTGCAGGCGAGAGAGAGAGAGAGAGAGAGAGAGAGAGAGAGAGAGAGAGAGAGAGAGAGAGAGAGAGAGAGAGAGAGAGACCCAGGTATCGATCGATGGCATTCCTTTAGAGTTTAGTCTTGCCATCAAAACCTTCCTCGAGGACCTTAACGCCTGAGGAGGGAGGGAGGGAAGGGAGGGAAGGAGGGAGGGAGGGAGGCGGCCGGTTGTGATCGGCCGCCTCCCGTCGTCACGGCTCACTTCATCCTACAGGAGGACAAGCAGACGGAGGAGGAGGAGGAGGAGGAGGTGTGTTTGAGAAGGCGGGAGGAGAGGACCTGGGCGTGGCCAGGGTGGGGGATGGTCAGTAAGCCTTGTTCCCCCTGCAAGAGAGAGGGGGCGCCAAGTGGTGGTGGTAGCAGCGGCGGGGGTCGGGTCGCTCCCTCCTCCTCCTCCTCCTCCTGCTACCGCTTTTCCCCCGTCGGGGTAGGCTCTGCCTCACCCCACCCCCGACAGAAACCAGTCGCTAAGGACGTCAGACAGGGTGGGTGGTGGGTGGAGAATAATGTAGTCTTTCCTCTCTGCTCCGTCAGTTGGCAAAAGATACATGCCGGAAGCGAGAGAGAGAGAGAGAGAGAGAGAGAGAGAGAGAGAGAGAGAGAGAGAGAGAGAGAGAGAGAGAGAGAGAGAGAGAGAGAGAAGCTCTTGAGGGCGGGCGGGCGACCACTCCCACACCCCCCCCCCCCTCCCTATACACGACGCGGGTCAAGTGTGTGTGGGGGAAATAGAGCTAATGATCCGCTTATGTTACAAGGTGTGTGTGTGTGTGTGTGTGTGTGTGTGTGTGTGTGTGTGATACAGCGCACCACAGTATATGAGGAGAGACAAATGGAGCGGGTCGGTCCCTGAAGAGGGACGCGATGAAGGACCGGAGACAAGAGGATGTATGGGGCTGGGGGCCCGTGTGTGTGTGTGTGTGTGTGTGTGTGTGTGTGTGTGTGTGTGTGTGTGAGGTAGGAGGCAAGGGTGTGTGTGTGTGTGTGTGTGTGTGTGTGTGTGTGTGTGTGTGTGTGTGTGTGTCAACACTCGTGTTCTCTGATGGACTGGCTGGCTTCCATTACACACAGCGACAGTGGGAATGGCTTTACGATGAAGAAAGGAGGATCCCGGTGAACGAGCGAACTGCGTGTCTGTGAGAGAGGGTTGGGGGTTTTGCGAAGGGGGGTCCAGGCGAGGGCGCGTTCTAACTTGCCATCCTATAGTGTGTCTCAAGATGGGTGCGCTAATGAGGACTTGGAGGGAGGTGAGGATGTCTCATCTCTCCCTCCCCCCACTTCAGGCACCGAGGTGTGTGTGTGTGTGTGTGTGTGTGTGTGTGTGTGTGTGTGTGTGTGTGTGTGTAGTAGGAGGAGGAGTGAGAGATCACGGCTCATATCCAAGGTCCAGCCACCATCCCCCAAACGTCTCGTGGTCAGAACAACATACAGGGTTGAAGACGGGGAAGAAGACACAGCCCCTCCCTCCCTCATCCTGGTTTAACTTCTGACGTACGTCACCCAGCGGCTTTTTACAACAAACAACAACAACAACAACAACCCGTGGGTGGTTGTAGATGGTAACTACAACCCGTGTGGAGGTTGGGGAGGGGTTGGGGGGTGCAGTAATGAGACCGAACCCTTCCTCCCCCACACACCTCATTAAAGAGGGCACGAGGCGCTCCCCCACACCCCAGTCTGCGAGAAATGGTTGAGATGCTGGATTTCTGACGGATGCAGTGGCAATCACCATCACCCACCACCACAACCCACACCCCACAGCGCCACTGTGGGGTACAGTCGTCAACGTGGGGTGACATGACAAGACAGGGGGTGGGTGGTGAGGGTCGGGGGGATTGCCTTTATCATCAAACGGGAGAGAGAGAGAGAGAGAGAGAGAGAGAGAGAGAGAGAGAGAGAGAGAGAGAGAGAGAGAGAGAGAGAGAGGAAAGAAAAGCTTCCTGTACATAACAGCGCGTGTCGTTAGGCAGCCACGCCAGCGTCTTGCGTCCGACACGGGGGCCCCCCCGAGACTGATCGTGACGACCCTTAGTGTCTTCCACAGAGGTAGTTAGGACCGGACGAGGAAACTAGCTGGTCGAGACGTGAGACCTAACCAGACCATTCACAGGGCGTCACCACAAGGCCACATCCCTCCTGCGTGAGCCACATGGTCGAACAACAACAAGAAATGACTTCAAAAGTTTTTTGAGTGGATGTGTGTGTGATGGACAGGAGAGAGCACGGAGGGAGAAGTTTGGTGAGAAGAGCCTAAGGCCACACACAATAGGTCTCTGGTTCACGGGGGTAGTTCCAAGACAGCGGCAACCGTTGAACAGAACACCTCTTGGGCCAGTAGAGTCAACGGGGTGGGTAGTTCCAGGCAACGGTAAACGTACAACAGAAGAACCGTTGAACAGAAGACCCCCTGGGCCAGTAGAGTCAACGGGGTGGGTAGTTCCAGGCAACGGTAAACGTTCAACAGAAGACCCCTAGGCCAGTAGAGTCAACGGGTGGGTAGTTCCAGGCAACGGTAACCGTTGAACAGAACACCCCTTGGGCTAGTAGAGTCAACGGGGTGGGTAGTTCCAGGCAACGGTAAACGTTCAACAGAAGACCCCTTAGGCCAGTAGAGTCAACGGGGTGGGTAGTTCCAGGGAACGGTAACTGTTCAACAGAAGACCCTTGGGCCAGTAGAATCAATGGGGTGGGTAGTTCCAGGCAACGGTAACCGTTCAACGGAAGACCACGAGACAGTGAGAGTCAAAGAGTCATTGAATGTGACGGGTCACCTAGACGGGCAGACAGACGGGTGACAGCGAAAACTCTTCAATACTGTCAACGTCCACTTCGGATAGACAGAGAGGGATGATAACAGACGGAGGGGAGGGGAGACAGAGGGATAACAGACGGAGGGGAGGGGAGACAGAGGGATAACAGACAGGGGAAGACAGACAGACACAGACATGAGCCGACGGGATGGGAAGGGGGAGGGAAAAGAAAGGGGAAAGGGACGAGGAGGAGGAGGAGGAGGAGGAGGAGGAGGAGGAAGAGGAGGAGGAGGAGGAGGGGAGAAGGCGGAGGAGGAGAAGGAGGGGGAAGAGCGGGGAATCAAAACCACGTCGTGAGACACCAGGACGAGAGCCACGGCGGTGAGGACGTGCGGCTGTGAGGAGGAGGAGGAGGAGGAAAGACGATGATGATCACCACTGACACCACACACACTGAGAGAGAGAGAGAGAGAGAGAGAGAGAGAGAGAGAGAGAGAGAGAGAGAGAGAGAGAGAGAGAGAGAGACGCCGTGTGTGTGTGGGAAGGAGGCGCACGGGAAGGGTGGGGGGGAAACACAGGAGTCAATAAGGTCGGGACGAAACTGGTGATAAAAGAGGAGAACATCCCTCCTCCCTCCTCCGGTGCAAGGTGCGGGAGGAGGAGGGAGTGTGGCGGCGGCGGCCAAGGAGAGCCGTGGTGACAGCTTCATTTGCACCGCGTGTGCTGACTACACACACACACACACACACACACACACGTACACACATTCACACGCACACACACACAAACACACACACACATTCACACACGTACACACACACACACACACACACACACACACACACACACACACACACAGACACACACACACACACACACTCACTCACACACTCAAACACATTCACACACACTCACACACACGCGCGCACACACACACACACACGCGCGCTCACACACACACACACACACACACACACACACACACACACACACACACACACACACATTCACATACGTACACACACACACACACACACACACACACACACACACACATTCACACACGTACACACACACACACTCAAACACATACACACACACGTACACACACACTCAAACACATACACACACACACGTACACACACACAGACAGAGCAAGAGGGACGGTATGACAACATAAAGAAGGGTGTAATCGTGAGTGAAGAGGGGGGCCCACCTCGGTGTCGCCCCCCCTAGATAGGACAGATTGCATGTAAGGAGAGGATCTGTATTGAAATATGTGGAGGTGAGGGGAAACCCGGTGTGAGGGAATATAGGGAGCAGGAGCAGAGTAAGCCAGCACAATTACTGGGAATGGAGGCCGGGAAATGGGGTACAGAAATAGGGGAGATATTGTAAGGGGGAATATAGTGTGTAATGGGTGCGTAAATAGGGGAGGTATTGTTGGGGGAATATAGTGTGTAATGGGTGCGTAAATAGGGGAGGTATTGTTGGGGATATAGTGTGTAATGGGTGCGTAAATAGGGGAGGTATTGTAGGGGAATATAGCGTGTAATGGGTGCGTAAATAGGGGAGATATTGTTGGGAATATAGTGTGTAATGGGTGTGGAAAGAGGGGAGATGTTATTGGGGAATTTAGCGTGTAATGGGTGCGGAAATAGGGGAGGTATTGTAGGGGAATATAGTGTGTAATGGGTGCGTAAATAGGGGAGGGATTGTTGGGGATATAGTGTGTAATGGGTGTGTAAACAGGGGAGGTATTGTTTGGGAATTTAGTGTGTAATGGGTGCGGAAATAGGGGAGGTATTGTTGGGAATATAGTGTGTAATGGGTGCGGAAATAGGGGAGGTATTGTTGGGAAATTTAGTGTAATGGGTGCGGAAATAGGGGAGATATTGTTTGAAATACACAGTGTACTGGGTACAGAAATAGGCGAGAAACTGTTCGGATAAATTCTGTAAAATGGATCAACAAACGGAGAAATTACTTGGAAGAATCATACAAGAAAACTGGTACAAAAATAAGGAGAAATATAATGTTTAATAGGGAGAAGAATTAAGTGACATAAGTGTAGAAATAAGAGAAATATCAAGATATTAAGAAAAACAATATGAAATAAACACACTAATGGGGAGAAATGACTAAATAGGGAAAATATATGGTGAAATGGGTTATAGAAATAGGAGAAAATTGGTTGTGAGTCAATTAGCTAAAAAAGGGTACACAAATGAGGGGAAATATTAAGAGTAATATAATATGAAATGGGTAAAGAAAATCGGAAGACACTGTTATGGGGAATATATAGTGTGAAATGGGGAAACAAATGGGTAGGAAACGTTTACGAAGGAAACATACGATACAATGGGTACACAAATAGGGACAAATTGTTAGGGCTGTAAGAAAATACCAAGAAATGGGTATACAAATAGGGGGAAAAAAATCATCAGAAAAGGAGGAAACACGGCGAAATCAGTTCTCAAATAGGGGATAACTCATTTACGTTCTGCAGTTAGAAAGACACAGTGGAATAGGTACACACGCTGGGTCGGTAATGATAGAGCAAGAAATACAATGCAACATGGGGATAAAAAAAAAATAGGGAAGAAACAGCCCTGGCTACGTTTCTTCGTTGTATATCAACTGACTGTTATATTTCTTTCTTGTGTCTCCTCTGATGATGTGATTATTGCACGAAAGTGCACTTGGGAACTTATCGTGTTTCATTTTCCCCGTGGACTCATAGGAATATATATATATATATATATATATATATATATATATATATATATATATATATATATATATATATATATATATACATATATTTATACTGTGAAATGGACAGATAAATAGGGAACAGAAGACTGATGAACGGCAAGAATGAGGGAGTCATTATCTCCTGGAAAGATAAGGAGATAAGAGACTACACATAAGATAAGCGAGCAAATCCAAGATAGCGCAGTGGGAAAATAAAAAAAAAAAAATTTGGCGCGCTGGTTATAGAGGATGGGAAGCGGTTGGGTGAGCGCAATTATGAATATACGCGCGCGCAAATAAGACACGGAACAAAGAGACTTGGCGCAAACAAAAGACTGCGCAAATACGTCAGCGGGAGCAGGAGAGACAACAAAGCAAGGGAGTACGGCGCATTTTGCTAAGCGCCGTAATAAGGCAGAATGCGCGTAAATCGCCGTAATAAGGCAGACTGCGCGCAAATCGTCGTAATAAGGCAGACTGCGCGCAGATCGTCGTAATAAGGCAAACTGCGCGTAAATAACAGTGCAGAAGTATGAGTAAATTTACGCATAGACATGAGATAATTTGAATAACTGTGTGGAAATATGGACTGAAGTGCGCAATTAAGACAAACACAGCGGGAGGAAAGACTGGTTGAGAGGAATAAGAAATTGCGCATCTGAAACACGCAATACGCCACTATGCAAACAGTGCGTGCGCAAAATAAACAGAGCAGAGAAGAAGGTGCAGTGCGAAGCTAAAGTAGAATGCGCAATAAGGTAACTGCGCAGCGATGCGCATAAGCCCTAGAGGGTCAAAAATACGAAGGCTGATAAGGAACTCGTGTGGGATTGTGCGCAAATAAGGAAAAACGTTTGGAAATAAGGATAACTGTGTGTAGAAAGACCCCCTTTATAGCTGGGCATTCTTATCACACGGGCTGGGTCGAAACTTCCAAATTTGACCCCCTTGCCCTACGCCACAATGTTGGTTCATTTTCCCTCTTCTATAGATATTACTTTTGGTTTTTGCACCCGAGAGCTGGCTGCCTGTGTGCCCCCCAACAACCACTAGCTAGACCACGCAATACCCGGCAAGCTGCTGCTGCCGCCGCTGCTGCGTCACATGATGACTGTGTGGAAATCGGCAACTCAAGGGTGGGCCGTTTTGATAACTGTTTCTTTCCCTCCACGTCGAAGCTTTGGAACACTCTTTATCTTCTCATGTCTCTCCCAATAACTATGACCTCGCACGTTTAAAAGAAATGAGTTTTTCACTTCCTCCAGAATTCGTCAATACTTTCCCTTCTCTCTTTTCTTTTTCCCTTCCATTGACCTCTCTACATATCACATAAGGCCTGGCCTTGACGTGGACTTCTATCCGTGACTGGCGCCTT
>NC_092234.1:46310511-46340511 GCF_036320965.1 Panulirus ornatus | reverse complement strand
CCTCATCATCCCCCATGAACTTGAATGAGAAATCCCCGGAGGTCAGGGTATGATGTGTTCACACACACACACACACACACACACACACACACACACACACACACACACACTTGACCTCTCTACCTCTCCCTCCCTGTACACAGTCCCGGCCATGATGATCATCACTGCCACTGTGGCAGTACAACGTGTTCTTCACATCGGAGATGATGTTCTTCAACATTCTCACGTCCACGGAGACGTCACAAACCCAAGGTACAAATACATAAATACGACCACATACAGACGGACATGATAACTCACACACACACACATACACACAAGATTGTGAATGGTGGATGAAATGGGGCAAAATGACTGAGGACATGGTTCATACAGACACCGTATGTAAATTTAAGATGTATGATGGTTGGGAATGTTCAAGAGATGGTGGCCCCCACGAGTGTAGAACTCCCTCCCCGTACAGTACAAGAGATGGTGGCCCCACGAGTGTAGAACTCCCTCCCCCGTACAGTACAAGAGATGGTGGACCCCCACGAGTGTAGAACTCCCTCCCCCGTACAGTACAAGAGATGGTGGACCCCACGAGTGTAGAACTCCCTCCCCCGTACAGTACAAGAGATGGTGGCGCCCCACGAGTGTAGAACTCCCTCCCCCGTACAGTACAAGAGATGGTGGACCCCCACGAGTGTAGAACTCCCTCCCCGTACAGTACAAGAGATGGTGGACCCCACGAGTGTAGAACTCCCTCCCCCGTACAGTACAAGAGATGGTGGACCCCCACGAGTGTAGAACTCCCTCCCCGTACAGTACAAGAGATGGTGGCCCCACGAGTGTAGAACTCCCTCCCCGTACAGTACAAGAGATGGGGCCCCACGAGTGTAGAACTCCCTCCCCGTACAGTACAAGAGATGGTGGCCCCACGAGTGTAGAACTCCCTCCCTGTACAGTACAAGAGATGGTGGCCCCACGAGTGTAGAACTCCCTCCCCGTACAGTACAAGAGATGGGGCCCCACGAGTGTAGAACTCCCTCCCCCGTACAGTACAAGAGATGGTGGCCCCACGAGTGTAGAACTCCCTCCCCGTACAGTACAAGAGATGGGGCCCCAAGAGTGTAGAACTCCCTCCCCCGTACAGTACAAGAGATGGTGGCCCCACGAGTGTAGAACTCCCTCCCCCGTACGGTAGAAAATAAGATTTACACATACGCAAATTCGTCCTATTTCAAAATTTCTGTTTCTTTACACCACTCCATAAACCCACCCCTCCCATCACCACCACCCACTTCACAAGCACCACCCACTCCATACGTCTCATTTCATATCATGTTTAACGAATCTAATTCATTTGTGTATATATATATATATATATATATATATATATATATATATATATATATATATATATATATATATATATTTTTTTTTTTTTCAAACTATTCGCCATTTCCCGCGTTAGCGAGGTAGCGTTAAGAACAGAGAACTGGGCCTTTGAGGGAATATCCTCACCTGGCCCCCTTCTCTGTTCCTTCTTTTGGAAAATCAAAAAAAAAATAATGAGAGGGGAGGATTTCCAGCCCCCCCCCCCCCCCCCCGCTCCCTCCCCTTTTAGTCGCCTTCTACGACACGCAGGGAATACGTGGGAAGTATTCTTTCTCCCCTATCCCTAGGGATATATATATATATATATATATATATATATATATATATATATATATATATATATATATATATATATATATATATGTGTGTGTGTGTGTGTGTGTGTGTGTGTGTGTGTGTGTGTGTGTGTGATTCCAAAACACCCATACATATCAAAATCTGGGATTCCAAAATACCCTCAGATGTTAGACACACACACACACACACGCGCGCACGCGTGCGCTTCCCAAAAAGCTGTTGACAAAGCACCACAGAAAAAAAAAAAAAAATGTTTCAAATATACCTGAAGCTCACGGAACGAGTAATCGAATCTGGGGCGTGGATAGGGGGAGCTGGCTTCACGCACAGGAAAACAATACCTGGTATCAAATGGGTGAGGAGGGAGGGAGTGTGTGTGTGGGTGAGGAGGGAGGGAGTGTGGGTGTGTGTGCGTGGTGGATTGCGTTCGGCTAGCTCCCCGTGGCAAGTCGGGTGCCACAGGGATCAGTTTATGGGGCCCACGCTATTCATAATATCATGTCGGCGATGGTATCAAAATCTGCCGACGACTGGGCACGCAGCAGACACACGCAGCTCGGTTAAAGGAAGAATGTTGGAAAATAGATAAGAGTAACTCCAAAACACAGTTGATGGAATGGTGAGAGGCACATGCGTAAAATACTCCATTCTGGCGCTTGGGAAAATATTATTGAAAAATCATTATCCCCCCCCCAAAAAAAATCTTGTTTGGTAAACCAATGATGAGAATAAAAAAATGAAAAGACCTTACGGTGTTCTATCAGCAATGATCCAGTAAAAAGAAATACCTGTGTATAATAGAGCTGGCACAGAGCTAGACTTCACAGCTAGAGATATCAATTCTAAAACGAGGATCACAATACTTACATACTTACACTTTACAACTCCCTCGTCAGAACTCACTAGCCACACGCTGTTTTAAGTAAACAAACGACCAACGACGAAGGAAAACTAGAACGAGTCCAGAGAAGAGCAACGAAACCAGTTCCGTCCCTCGGGAAATAACTCTCATCACACAAATCTCAGACATTTGAAATGATCTTCAATAAATGCCAGACTCGCGACGGAAGCTCTCATATTTATAGATAATTTCCATCACATGATATACGACCATTTCTTCACGTACAAGAGACTGGACGACCAGACATGATAGCCAGGACAATGTACTGATAGCGTGTGCAGTCTTACATTATCCGGAACACCTGAGGAAGGTGTTCAATTAATTCTGTCGACCGTTGTTGGCCTTTACGAGACCCCTCAGAAGTCAACAGCCTAATAACTAACTAACTAACTTATCGAAATGATAGTAGAACACTGTGGAAGGATGGAAGGCTGGAAGGTTGAAGAGTGAGCGGTATGGGGAAAATGTTTCTCGAACCGCCGAGTTTTCCACAACAACTCAAATGACTATATGATCGCAGGATGTCACTACCACTGCTGCCTACACTATCATTACCTACAACTCAAAGCTCGAGAGATACGTAATCTATCCAGATTGCCAGTAATTACGACTGGTGTTAAGAGAGAAAATACAACCAAATAAACTGTCTTGTAATTCACAATTTCCTTTTTCTTTACGCCGTGTTCGATCTTGAATTTCCTCCCCGGACAACCCCCCCCCCCCCAAATGAAATCATCGGCGTTGGGAAAGTCTGACTTTCCTATAGAATTTCCATGGCAGTATACTTCCTCCACAGACAGCGACCATTTATTTATTTTTTCAGCGGTTTTCCCCCGCCAGGCTGTTGAGCCAGAGGGAGCGGTGGATGTTGGTGCCTTACCTACAATCTGCATCTACCATTGACCAAACTACGACCTTATGACACGACACGACACGACTACCCCGTCCTCCAGCAGATGAAGCCAGCGTCAGTGACCATCCGATCACCTGTCGTCCCACCCACTGCACACACACACACACACACACCATCTCTCCTCCTCCTCCTCCTTCACCACAACCCACCCACACCACCTCCCTCCCTCAGCCCACTCAACGCCGCCCTATCGTCACAGCTGTCAAAAGGGGGTAAGACCTGGCGTGAATGGCGCTTTTATCGCCGTCCTCCGCCCGACACCGACGGACGGGCTGGGTCTGTCCCGCTCGCGCGTTCAGCTGCGCGCCCTCCCGCCATGACGCCGTGGGCAGCCGTGATTTACGACGGGAGATCATCTCTCGTCCTCCAGGCTGGGGCGATCACCTCCGTCGGCGGGGGCTTCCACAAGGAGGGTGGCGGGGGAGAGGTCGAAGTCTAACCTGGCGCAGGTCTTAGATCTTAAGGCAAGGCGATGCGACCCTTGGACGTGCTGGCCTCTACGACCTGGCCCTTAGGAGGGGTGAAGGGAGGGGCAAGGGCTGGGTTCTAAAGGCCAGGCCATCACTGCCAGAGGGTCGTCGTGGCGTCGTGTTTTAAGGGGCCGTGCCGTCGTCGTGTTTTGAGGCGTCGTGTAGTCGTCTTTTCAGGCGTCGTGCCGTCGCGTTTTTAAAGGCTTCGTGTTGTAAGGCGTCGTGCCTTCAAGTTTTAAAGGCGTCGTTCCGTCGTGTTTTTAAAAGCGTCGTGGCATCGTGTTGTAAACGCGTCGTGCCTTCAAGTTTTAAAGGCGTCGTTCCGTCGTGTTTCTAAAGGCGTCGCGGTGCCTAAGACTTTCCACAAACGCTATGTGTATGTCTGTGTATGACCCGTGTGTCAGTCTGTATGTTGTCCTCCTCTGTGACCAATTACAGGTCTGTTCACCGACGTCAGGCAGAACATGGGAGTTCTACATGACACTTGCAGGACGTTTGAGGGAATGGGTGCCCTACCCATCCCTAGTGCTGTCAGTGGTGATGGGTACGGTGTTGTCAATGATGACGGGTATGGTGCTGTCAATTATGACGTGTGGAGAGTTGTCAGTCAATGGTAGCTGATATATATATATATATATATATATATATATATATATATATATATATATATATATATATATATATATATATTCTCACCCACCTCCCCAATCATATTTGATCGCGTTTTCCCGCGTTAGCGAGGTAGCGTCAACTACAGACGAAGGAAGTCCGCATCCGCTCCGTTCACACTCAGTCTCTAGCTGTCATGTGTAATGCACCGAAACCACAGCTCCCTTTCCACATCAGGCCCCACAAAACTTTCCATAGTTTACCCCAGACGCTTCACATGCCCTGGTTCAGTCCATTGATAGCACGTCCACCCCAGTATACCACATCGTTTCAATTCACTCTATTCCTTGCACGCCTTTCAGCCTCCTGTATGTTCAGGCCCCGATCGCTCAAAATATTTCACTCCATCCTTCCATCTCCAATTTGGTCTCCCGCTTCTCCTCGTTCCCTCCACCTCTGACACATATATCCTCTTGGTCAATCTTTCCTCACTCATTCTCTCCAAATGCCTAAACCATTGCAACACACCCCTCTTCTGCTCTCTCAACCAGACTCTTTTTATTACCACACATCTCTCTTTCCCTTTCATTACTGACTCGATCAAACCACCCCACACCACATATTGTCCTCAAACATCTCATTTCCAATACATCCACCTTCCTCCGTACAACCCCTATCTATAGCCCACGCCTCGCAACCATATAACATTGTTGGAACCACTATTCTTTCAAACATACACATTTTTGCTCTCCGAGATAACGTTCTCTCCTTCCACACATTCTTCAACGCTTCCAGAACCTTCACCCCCCCTACCCCACCCTGTGACTCACTTCCGCTTTCATGGTTCCATTCGCTGCTAAGTCCACTCCCGGATATCTAAAACACTTCACTTCTTCAAGTTGTCTCCATTCAAAATCACACCCCGATCAACCTGTTCTTCAACCCTGCTGAACCTAACAATCTTGCTTTTATTCATATTTACTCACAACTTTCTCCATTCACAAACACGTCCAAACTCAGTCACCAACTCATGCAGTTTGTCAATCGATTCCGCCACCAGCGCTGTATCATCAACGAACAACAACAGACTCACTCACGCCCTTTCATTCCCAACAGACTACATACTTGCCCCTCTCTCCAAAACTCTTGCATTTACCTCCCTCTCCACCTCATCCATAAACAAATAAAACAGCCATGGTGACATTACACACCCATGATACCGACCATCCTTCACCCTGAACCATTCACTCTCCTCTCTTCCTACTCGTAAACAAGCCTTACACACACACACACACACACACACACACAAACACACACCCACCATGGGGAGGATGAAAAACTGGGCTGGCTGGGGGCCGACTGCCCTGCACACAAGATTGGAACCCTGTCGGGGCCCGTGCGTGACTCAAGGTCAGCAACGCTAACCGCAATACCCACAGTGGTGGCGGTAGATAAGACTGCTCTCAGTGGCAACAGTTAATGCCGGGCAGCCAGCTGCCTGCCACTGGTTCGTACGCCATCATAAATCAACCACCACAAAGAAATGCCATAAATGAATTATCTCTCTCTCTCTCTCTCTCTCTCTCTCTCTCTCTCTCTCTCTCTCTCTTTTTGACAATACTTCAGCGGAGGGCAATTACATCAGAAGCTTAATTAAGAGAGCATTAATTGGCCACTCGCAGAAATATTAACTAATTTACCCGGAGGGACCAAAGCCAAAAAGTATTCAGAAATATTCGCTTGCTTATCAAGTGGGGGAAAAAAAAATAATTCAAATGAATATAATCATTTTTTTTCCTCCAATTTTTTTTTCCTTTTTTTTTTCTTGCCCCCCCATCCCCAACACCCCCCACCCCCCCACCAACAGTGGTTATAGGAAGAAAAAAAAAAATATTTTTCAAAAATTATTATTTGTTTGGTTTTTGATGTTAGCTTTGACGGGTGTCCGTGCAACAAGGGCGTATAAGTGAGTGGGGGTGTGTGTACGCGCGCTCCCTTACGCGTGTAAGTCTTCTATACGTCTTAAGAATGTGAGGCGACACGAGTGGTGTGTTAAGTAGGAAATCTGACCTTAGTGGTTTTTACTTATTTAAGTGCTCGTCAAAGGGGTCAACTGCCCTTAATTCAGGGGGACTAGCAAGTCAGGGGGGGGGTCACGACCTCCCCCCCCCCCTCCAACACCGTGTTCGGGGTTGAGGGAGTTCACTTAATTAGAGGGTAAGGGGTTAAGGGGGGGGGGCGAAAGAAGGGGTGGTTGCAATCTCTAACAGGTTTCTATAATCGTGGGTATTTCTTTCGTGGTTTCTATATAACCGGGGTCTTTCTTATGGTTTCTGTGGCCGAATGTCTGTTTTGTGGTTTCTGGAAATATGGGGGGGGGGGGGGGTTCCGTGTGGATTTTATGATCAAGTGGTTTCTATGATCGACTTCTTTTTGTCGTTTCTATAATCGGGGCTCTTTTCCTGGTTTCTGTGTTCGGAGGTCCCTTAGTGGTTTCTATACTCGGAGGTCTTTTCCTGGTTTCTATGTTCAGAGGTCTCTTAGTGGTTTCTATACTCGGAGGTCTTTTCCTGGTTTCTATGTTCGGAGGTCTCTTAGTGGTTTCTATATTCGGAGGTTTTTTCCTGGTTTCTATGTTCGGAAGTCTCTTAGTGGTTTCTATATTCGGAGGTCTCTTCTTGGTTTCTATGTTCAAAGGTCTTTTAGTGGTTTCCATGACTGTGGGGTGCTTTTGTGGTTTCTATGATCTTTTATAAAGTTCTGGTTTCCATAATGTTTTCATAGTTTCTATAATGGGCGTAGGGGTGTCTTTTAGGGTTTCGATAACCTGGGGTCTTTCTTGTAGGGGTCTATAATCGGGGACCTTCCTGTGGTTTCTACGATCGTGGGGACTTTCTCGGGTTTCTATGATCAGTGGTCTCTTTTATTCTGTGATTTCTATGATCGTGGAAACCTATTGATCATATCATTCACCATAGTCATCCTCTACCCTAAAAAATGAGGATAAAATGTTTTTATGTGTATATATATATATATATATATATATATATATATATATATATATATATATATATATATATATATATATATATGGGTTAGAAATATGAAAGATATACACCACGTGGAGGACACATGCACCACGTGAGGGAGACACGGACACATACACCACGTGGAGGACCCATACACCCCGTGTTACCACGATAATACATGCTACGTATATGTATCACATATGGGTCACACATGTGATACATATGAAAAGACAGTCCACTCTCCTCCCCCGAGGGTTCAGTACAGGGAAGGGATACATACAGACGCACACGTATCATTCCAAAAGGAGAGAGAGAGAGAGAGAGAGAGAGAGAGAGAGAGAGAGAGAGAGAGAGAGAGAGAGAGAGAGAGAGGCCAAAAGGAAGTGGAAACCTCACGTTCAAGATGGCCGAGAACTTTGTGGTCTGCGTCAAGATTTCCGCTCTTAACGTCCCCCAGGATTAGTGTAAATAGACAGTCACAGATTATTACTATTATTATTATTATTATTATTATTATTATTATTACTATTATTATCATTATTATTATTATTATCATCATCATCATTATCATAATTATTATTATTATCATTATTACTATTTTCTTTCTTTCATACTATTCGCCATTTCCCGCATTAGCGAGGTAGCGTCAAGAACAGAGGACTGGGCCTTTGAGGGAATATCCTCACCTGGCCCCCTACTCTGTTCCTTCTTTTGGAAAATTAAAAAAAAAAATGAGAGGGGAGGATTTCCAGCCCCCCGCTCCCTCCCCTTTTAGTCGCCTTCTACGACACGCAGGGAATACGTGGGAAGTATTCTTTCTCCCCTATCCCCAGGGATAATTATTACTATTATCATTATTATTATTATTAATATTATTATTATTTTTTTTTTTTTTTTTTTTTTTTATACTTTGTCGCTGTCTCCCGCGTTTGCGAGGTAGCGCAAGGAAACAGACGAAAGAAATGGCCCAACCCCCCCCCCCCCCCCATACACATGTACATACACACGTCCAGACACGCAAATATACATACCTACACAGCTTTCCATGGTTTACCCCAGACGCTACACATGCCTTGCTTCAATCCACTGACAGCACGTCAACCCCTGTATACCACATGACTCCAATTCACTCTATTTCTTGCCCTCCTTTCACCCTCCTGCATGTTCAGGCCCCGATCACACAAAATCTTTTTCACTCCATCTTTCCACCTCCAATTTGGTCTCCCTCTTCTCCTCGTTCCCTCCACCTCCGACACATATATCCTCTTGGTCAATCTCTCCTCACTCATTCTCTCCATGTGCCCAAACCATTTCAAAACACCCTCTTCTGCTCTCTCGACCACGCTCTTTTTATTTCCACACATCTCTCTTACCCTTACGTTACTTACTCGATCAAACCACCTCACACCACACATTGTCCTCAAACATCTCATTTCCAGCACATCCATCCTCCTGCGCACATCTCTATCCATAGCCCACGCCTCGCAACCATACAGCATTGTTGGAACCACTATTCCCTCAAACATACCCATTTTTGCTTTCCGAGATAATGTTCTCGACTTCCACACATTTTTCAAGGCTCCCAAAATTTTCGCCCCCTCCCCCACCCTATGATCCACTTCCGCTTCCATGGTTCCATCCGCTGACAGATCCACTCCCAGATATCTAAAACACTTCACTTCCTCCAGTTTTTCTCCATTCAAACTCACCTCCCAATTGACTTGACCCTCACCCCTACTGTACCTAATAACCTTGCTCTTATTCACATTTACTCTCAACTTTCTTCTTCCACACACTTTACCAAACTCAGTCACCAGCTTCTGCAGTTTCTCACATGAATCAGCCACCAGCGCTGTATCATCAGCGAACAACAATTGACTCACTTCCCAAGCTCTCTCATCCCCAACAGACTTCATACTTGCCCCTCTTTCCAGGACTCTTGCATTTACCTCCTTTACAACCCCATCCATAAACAAATTAAACAACCATGGAGACATCACACACCCCTGCCGCAAACCTACATTCACTGAGAACCAATCACTTTCCTCTCTTCCTACACGTACACATGCCTTACATCCTCGATAAAAACTTTTCACTGCTTCTAACAACTTGCCTCCCACACCATATATTCTTAATACCTTCCACAGAGCATCTCTATCAACTCTATCATATGCCTTCTCCAGATCCATAAATGCTACATACAAATCCATTTGCTTTTCTAAGTATTTCTCACATACATTCTTCAAAGCAAACACCTGATCCACACATCCTCTACCACTTCTGAAACCGCACTGCTCTTCCCCAATCTGATGCTCTGTACATGCCTTCACCCTCTCAATCAATACCCTCCCATATAATTTACCAGGAATACTCAACAAACTTATACCTCTGTAATTTGAGCACTCACTCTTATCCCACTCTTATTATTATCATTATTATTATTGTTGTTGTTATTATTACTATTATTATTATTGTTATCATCATCATCATTATCCTTATAATCATTACTATCATTATTATTATTATTACTATATTCATTATCATTAATGTTATCATTATCATTATAACAACAATAATTTTCACCATTATCATCATCTTTACCATCATTATTAATATTACTGTTCTTATCAATACCATTATTATCTTCATCAATGTTATCATTATCATTATTATTATCATTACGATTATCATTATTATCATTATCATTATTATTATCATTATTATTATCATTATTATTATTACTATTATCATTATCATTGCCATTATTATTATTATTATTATTATTATCATTATTATTATCATTATTATTGTTATTATTATCATTATCATTATTATTATTATCATTATTATTATTATTATTATTATTATTATTATTATTATTATTATTATATTATCATTATTACTATTATCATTATCATTGCCATTATTATTATTATTATTATTATTATCATTATTATTATCATTATTATTGTTATTATTATCATTATCATTATTATTATTATTATTATTATTATTATTATTATTATTATTATATTATCATTATTACTATTATCATTATCATTGCCATTATTATTATTATTATTATTATTATTATCATTATTATTATCATTATTATTGTTATTATTATTATTATCATCATTATTATTATTATTATTATTATTATTATTATTATTATGATTACTATTATCATTACTACTACTATTATCATCATTATCATTATTACTACAATTATTATTACTATTATCATCATTATCATTATTAATATTATTATTATTATCATTATTATCATATATGTATCATGCTCTCACGTAACCAATATTACAATTAACCCCTTAAGTACAATGGCACCGACCTTTTGAACTTTGACCTGACCCAGGCCATTGTACCCAAGGCTCGTGCCACCGTACCCAAAGAGGTCGTACCGTCGTACCCAAAGGGGTCGTACCGTCGTACCCAAGGCTCGTACCACCGTACCCAAAGGGGTCGTACCGTCGTACCCAAAGAGGTCGTACCGTCGTACCCAAAGGGGTCGTACCGTCGTACCCAAAGGGGTCGTACCGTCGTACCCAAAGAAGTCGTACCGTCGTACCCAAAAGGGGTCGTACCGTCGTACCCAAGGCTCGTACCACCGTACCCAAAGAGGTCGTACCGTCGTACCCAAAGGGGTCGTACCGTCGTACCCAAGGCTCGTACCACCGTACCCAAAGAGGTCGTACCGTCGTACCCAAAGGGGGTCAACACTGGCATACTTGTATACGTCTTTCATACCCACGTGGAGGCATATGATAAGTGCCCCCCCCCAGCTCAAGTGCCATAATGCTCCTTGACCCCTCACGTGCAGCCCAAATTGCAGCCCTCAGGGCCAGCCACCACCACACGCACGCACGCACGCACGCACGCAAACCCACGCACGAACGTACACACTCACACACACACGGGCCTCTGTGGTGCGGTGGTTAGCGTTGCTGACCATGAGTCAGCACGGGTCACAGCATAAGTTCGACCCCTGAGGCGAGGCAGTCGGCCCAAACCCAACCTAGGTGCTTTATCCTCCCCTCATTAGGGAGCTGGTCGGTGGAATGGGTGCCTGGCATAGGCTGCTCTGTGTGTGTGTGTGTGTGTATACAAGAGTAAAGACATGGTACACATATATATATATACACAAGGTTAAGAGACGGGGCAGCACGAGTGTATACAACCCTCTCCACCATAACGCACACAGATAGGAACCATACACACACACACACACACACACACACACACACACACACACACACATACACACACACATACACGTGAGGGGAAAGAGACAAGAGAGGACATTCTCCCCCCCCCCCCCACCTCCCTCCTCCTCCACTAACCTCCACCTTATTATGAAACTGCGACCACAATGTGAACTCGCGAAAAGCAGAGCGGGCGTAACCAACACCATACGAAATCACGCGGTTCTGGGCCAAGTAAAAATAAAAAAAAACAGACGTGATACAGACAGACAAGCAAGAGAAGGCCACCCCAAAAGAAGAAAAAAAAAATAGATAAATAGATAAACACAGCGAGAGTTCAGCAGACGCAAGACGCTGAGCAGCAGACATGCGCGACCAGGGAGCCACAGAGAGAGAGAGAAAGAGAGAGAGAGAAAGAGAGAGAGAGAGAGAGAGAGAGAGAGAGAGAGAGAGAGAGAGAGAGAGAGAGAGAGAAAGCTAAGCAGCAGACATGGAGGGTAAAGTCCGGGGGCAGAGACACAGAGAGGAGCAGCAGCAGACATGGGGGGGGGCAGAGGGGAGGGGAGGAGAGGGGAGGAGTGGGGGGGAAGGAGGTGAGGGTAGAGAGGAGGGGGGAGGGGTCGGGGCAACGACAGTCAGCAGAATTCTGGACAAGGTCAGCAGACGCCGGAGGACAGCAGACGCCGGAGGACAGCAGCCAGCCTGGCCAAACACCATAGACATGAACACCAGCAGCGGCGCAATGGATGGAAATAGTTAAACTCAGTTGACGTAACACAGTTAGTGGGAGAGAGGGGGGGAGGGAGATATACAGTGCAGCCAGCACACACGTGCAGCAGTACAGACACGTGCAGCGATACAGACACGTGCAGCAGTACAGACACGTGCAGCGATACAGACACGGGCAGTGATACAGACACGTGCAGCGAAACAGACACGTGCAGCGAAACAGACACGTGCAGCGAAACAGACACGGGCAGTGATACAGACACGTGTAGCCACCGGACACGTGCAGTGATACAGACACGTGTAGTGATACAGACACGGGCAGTGATACAGACACGTGCAGTAATACAGGAAACACAGCAGCGTGTACACAGCAGGGGCTGCAGAAGTTAAAACATAAAGGAAATAGAAACAGACTTATATTCAAAGGACACCACAACCATACAAACAGAAGCGCAACAGACACACGCAGCCAGAGCAGCAGACACAGACACGACCAGGTCAGAAGACAGACAGATAGATAGATAGATAGATAGATAGATAGAGAGAGAGAGAGAGAGAGAGAGAGAGAGAGAGAGAGAGAGAGGTTGATATAGCCAAGCATAAGAATCCCGTCCGCTCTCCTCTGTTGGAGAACCTCGCCGTTTCCCCGTTCGCGAGGTAGCGCTAGGAACAGACGAAGATGGGGGATGGGGGTGTGTGGTGGTCTTACTGGATCGATATATTTGGGATGCCATTAAGACAGGAACAGGTCTCACCATCAAGGGTTCGAACCCCTCCAATCCTGTAACTCCGGCCAGTTACCACGTGTGTCTGACTATCTGTGAGCTACTACGTTCTTGGCACTCGGCTGGCACGTGTGCCACCGTGATACTGCATCTGCCTGTGTCACGTACTTGGGGGGGGGGGGGGGGGGTTGAGGGTCAGGTGTCCCCTCCGTGACGTGACCAGGGTTCAACGTACTGTGACCTCAGTCAAGCCAAGAAAAAATTGTCTCATTGCCTCGGCGAAAGAATATTCATTTTTTTTCCCCACTCGCGGCGTTACCACAAGTCGGCAGAGCCTGTTAACGCCTATATATATATATATATATATATATATATATATATATATATATATATATATATATATATATATATATATATATATATTCCTGCGAGCCCACGGGGAAATGAAACACGATAAGTTCCCAAGCGCACTTTCGTGTAATAATCACATTATCAGGGGAGACACAAGAAAGAAAAAAAATACACACACACACACACACATATATATATATATATATATATATATATATATATATATATATATATATATATATATATATATATATATATATATATATATATATTTGATTCCAGTTGGATATAATTTACTTTGAACGGTAACTATGTGAACACGACACTATGACCCTCTGTGTTGATTACCCATGGCCTCCGACCTGACCCTAAGCTTAAGCCTTAGGCCGTGGCCTCCGACCTGACCCTAAGCTTAAGCCTTAGGCCGTGGCCTCCGACCTGACCCTAAGCTTATAAAAAAAAAAGCCTAGGCCTCCGTAACCAAGGGAGGAGGACCTTCGCTCCGTTGCACTCGGGGATCGAGCCTCCCTCCTCCTGCTGCAGGAGGAGGAGGAGGAGGAGGAGGAGGAGGAGGAGGAGGAGGAGGTCAAAGACTCTCAGGTAGGGTCACCACGAGCCAGGGACACCCACCTCCCGCGAGCTGATCCTCGCCGAGCCCACCGTCAGGAGTGGACATCACGGCGACACTAACCTAACCCCCGACCCACTCATCACTCCTCTCCCTCACTCTCTTCTCTCACTCACACTCACTCTCCCACGTCGAGCCAGGCCGGATGCGCCGTGCTTGTTCATTTGAAAGCATTTGCATAAAGGGCGGACATGAGGCGAAAATCCGGGGGATGCTTGGTTGGGTGCAGGGGGCGCCCAGACCAGGGCTTGGTGAGGCCCCGGCCCCCAGTACACAGGCACGCCTCGTACCACGCCAGCCACGGGGCGCCCCACTCCCTCTCTCTCTCTACACACACACACCTGCTTAACCCCTACCATCACCCTCTACACACACACGCACGCGCGCGCGCGCAACCACGGCTCCCTCCACACCTACCTATCCACTACCATCACCCTCTACACACACACACACACAGACGCGCGCGCGCGCAACTACAGCTCCCTCCACACCTGTTTAACTACTACCACCCCCTATACACACACACACACACAACCACGGCCCCCTCCACACCTGTTTAATTACTACCACCTCCTATACACTCACACACACCCAACCACGACCCCCTCCACACCTACTTTACTACCACCACCCTCTATACACACACACACACACACACACACACACACACACACACAACCACGGCCCCTTCCACATCTCCCAACCACACCTCCATACCTCCCCCAGCCACGTCCCCAACAAGTCTTCCAAACCACAGCCTCCAAACACCTTCCAAACTACGGCCCCTTTACACCTCTCATACCTACCACCTCCCTCTCCCCGCCCCCACAACCATGGCCCTGGTACAAACGTACACAAACTTATTTCTTTTCTTTCCATCTTCTGATTCTTGGATCAAGCTTTTTCTGTCCCTGGGCCCCCTTAACCTTCCCCCCCCCCCCCCTCTCAGCACTGTCACAGCCAGAACCCACGGGTGAGAGATCCCTCTACCCCTTTCCCTCTTCCCCCTCCTACCTTTAGTCAGACCCCAGGTGAAACAACCCCTTCCCCCGTCCCTCTTGTCACAGCCACACACCCCCAGGGGGCGCTGGCTGGCTGGCTAAGCTGGTCCCCCGGGGGGATGAAGGTAGGTGGCGGTGACACCCCACAGGGGAAGGGCGGACCCTGGGAGCCGTAGTAACCCGTCAGGAGGGAGCGGGTCTGGTCGCACGAAGGGAGGGAAGGAGGGAGAGGGCGCCTGGCTACTTGCTATTCCCAGGGCGTCTCCAGTACACTCCTTGTGGACCAAGTTGGAGGAGGTACTCACCCCGCCCTCCAACCGCACCCTCCCACCCACCCTCCACCTGTTCTCCTCCTCCTACCCTCCAACTCTCTCTCCCTCTCCCTCTCCTCCAACCCACTGCCTCCCTCGTCTCCCTTCCTTCACCATTTGCCCATCTTCCTTCACTCTTAACCCCCCCATCCTCTCACCACCACCACCTGTCCCACCGTCTCTCCCATAGTCTCCTGTTCCACGGTGCGGAGGGTGGAGGGAAGGGAAGGGGAGGGGTGTCTCGTCTCTCCAGACACGCCCACCTCGTCCCTCCCCCACGCCACGACTCAAGTCGTGCTCTCATTAATCCTCCGTCGTTCATCGCCTTAAATGTAGTCAAGTCCATCAAAATGAAGCGTGTATGAAAGGAAGAAAGAGAAATAAATGCTTGTTAGTGGCCTGGTATGTCTTGACTCCTTGTGCACGACGGCACCACCCCTTGAGCACGACGGTACGACCCTTGAGCACGACGGTAAGACCCTGGAGCACGACGGTACGACCCCTTGAGCACGACGGTACGACCCCTTGAGCACGACGGTACGACCCCTTGAGCACGACGGTACGACCCTTGAGCACGACGGTAAGACCCTGGAGCACGACGGTACGACCCCTTGAGCACGACGGCACGACCCTTGAGCACGACGGTACGACCCTTGAGCACGACGGTACGACCCTTGAGCACGACGGTACGACCCTTAAGCACGACGGCGCGACCCCTTGAGCACGACGGTGCGACTCTTGAGAACAACGGCACAATCCTAGAGCACGACGGCACGACCTAAGAACACGACGGTACGAACCCTTGAGCACGACGTTACGAACCCTTGGGTATAACTCCAACCACGTACCGCGAACAAGGCAGGCACACGGTACCTCCGCCGCGGTACGACTGAGCTACACGCTACGGATGGTACCATAACCACTTCCGGCCACAACCCTCCAACAACAGTTGTGATCACAAATAACAACAACAACAACAACAACAACAACAACATTTTAATAACCCAATAACTCAGCTGATCATTAGACCTTAGAATCAACAGCGCATATCCCCCACATCCACCCCCCTCCAGAGAGAGAGAGAGAGAGAGAGAGAGAGAGAGAGAGATTTTCCCCCGGTGGGGGGGGGGTGTTACCTGACGTGTCACCCCTCTCCCCCCCCCTCCTCCTCCCCATACATACCATACCATACATATCATACCATACCATACATACCATACCATACCATACCATACCATACATACCATACCATACGCTAAAGTACGAAGGGGGCGTCGCATCGGACACACACACTGTCCCCCAACCTCGCTCAGGCATAAGTGTTTAAGACTCGCTCACAAGTGTCGTAATGTGAGTAAGTGAAAGATGTCTTTCTCTCTCTTTTTTTTTTTCTTCTTTTGATACAAGACGGTGCACAAAGCAGGGAGGGACGGGTCAATGGATCACGAAAGGCGCTGGGAAGCCCAGGTGCGGCGTGATGAAGGGAGATATTGGCCGTCTTCACCAATCCCTGACGATGGCGGCGACGAAGAGAAGACCCGACCCCGAACTCCCCCCCCCCCCACTTCACACGCGCGCGCGCGCGCGCAGGGTCAAGACAGAGGGGGGTAGGGAGAACCACCTCCACCTCCTCCTCCAGCAGGTAGTGCTGCCCCAGGGGCTCAGAGGGGGGAGAGGGGCTTCCTCCTCCTCCAGGAGGTAGTGCTGCCCCAGGGGCTCCGAGGGGTGGGGGGAGAGGGGCCTCTTCCTCCTCCAGGAGATAGTGCTGCCCTAGGGGCTCAGAAGGGGGGGGGGGGGGGAAGGACCTCTTCCTCCTCCAGCAGGAGGTGCTGCCCCAGGGGCGTCTCTTCATCTGCTGCTGGCACTATGCGGGTCCTTACGTGACCCACCACTGGCCAGAAATGAAAGGGCGCGGCGCAAGGCAGGGAGAGAGAGAGAAAGAGAGAGAGAGAGAGAGAGAGAGAGAGAGAGAGAGAGAGAGAGAGAGAGAGAGAGAGAGAGAGAGAGAGAGATCCTAGCCAGAGCCTGAAAAGGTGAGGTCAAAGGCCAGGCTACCATGCCGTCATTCTCAAGGGGTCGTACCGTCGTGCTCAAGGGTCGTACCGTCGTGCTCAAGGGTCGTACCGTCGTCCTAAAGGGTCGTGCCATCGTGCTTGAGGGTCGTACCGTCGTGCTCAAGGGTCGTACCCTCGTGCTTGAGGGTCGTACCCTCGTGCTTGAGGGTCGTACCCTCGTACTCAAGGGTCGTACCGTCGTGCTCAAGGGGTCGTACCTTCGTGCTCAAGAGATCGTACCGTCGTGCTCAAGAGATCGTACCGTCGTGCTCAAGGGTCGTACCGTCGTGCTCAAAGGGTCGTACCTTCGTGCTCAAGGGTTCGTACCGTCGTGCTCAAGGGGTCGTACCTTCGTGCTCAAGGGGTCGTACCGTCGTGCTCAAGGGTCGTACCGTCGTCGAAGTCAAAGGACTGAGCCAACACTGAGATTGATGTTAATCCCGTTAATCTGTTGCTCATTAAGTGATTAGTACATTCCGTTAATCACTCACTGTTTAACGGGCGAGACTGATTCATAATCTGATCAGCCAATCGCCCCAAAATCCTCGAATCAGCCACTACGATTGGCTACCCTAATTGGATGATTATAGGGACTGATTATCAACTGAATGATTAATCACACGATTCGTTCATCTGTGACTGGCTAATCACATCAGACCCTAATCTCTGACTGGCTAATCACATCAGACCCTAATCTCTGACTGGCTAATCACATCAGACCCTAATCTCTGACTGGCTAATCACATCAGACCCTAATCTCTGACTGGCTAATCACATCAGACCCTAATCTCTGACTGGCTAATCACATCAGACCCTAATCTCTGACTGGCTAATCACATCAGACCCTAATCTCTGACTGGCTAATCACATCAGACCCTAATCTCTGACTGGCTAATCACATCAGACCCTAATCTCTGACTGGCTAATCACATCAGACCCTAATCTCTGACTGGCTAATCACATCAGACCCTAATCTCTGACTGGCTAATCACATCAGACCCTAATCTGTGACTGGCTAATCACATCAGACCCTAATCTCTGACTGGCTAATCACATCAGACCCTAATCTCTGACTGGCTAATCACATCAGACCCTAATCTCTGACTGGCTAATCACATCAGACCCTAATCTCTGACTGGCTAATCACATCAGACCCTAATCTCTGACTGGCTAATCACATCAGACCCTAATCTCTGACTGGCTAATCACATCAGACCCTAATCTCTGACTGGCTAATCACATCAGACCCTAATCTCTGACTGGCTAATCACATCAGACCCTAATCTCTGACTGGCTAATCACATCAGACCCTAATCTCTGACTGGCTAATCACATCAGACCCTAATCTGTGACTGGCTAATCACATCAGACCCTAATCTCTGACTGGCTAATCACATCAGACCCTAATCTCTGACTGGCTAATCACATCAGACCCTAATCTCTGACTGGCTAATCACATCAGACCCTAATCTCTGACTGGCTAATCGCAATAGACCCTAATCTCTGACTGGCTAATCACAATAGACCGTTACCATCTGAGTAATTTATCACAGCAAATGGTTACTATATGATTCGAACCCTTGAGCTAAGATGAGGAGACTCGTAGCCCGTTTTCTTTCACCCTTCCGCCACCACATAAACGCCAGACTCGAAGTTCGTTTTCTTTCACCTTCCCCCACATATGAACGCCAAACTCAAAGTCCGTTTTCTTTCACCCCCTCCTCCACCACGTGGACACGGACGCCAGACGCGAAGACTTACCCTCCCACGGGCTTTCAGCAATATGGAGAAAACGGGAAGAGGGTGTACAACTTAAATGTTCTTTAGCACTGTCCTCCAAGACGCTTTTCTGAAGACCTGTGTCTTAAAGCTCGATGAGGACATCTACAGGAGCTTGTATACAATGCGAGGGCGTCCTTTGGCGGGCATCTCTTCCGAAGAAAACGGGACGAGGATATCTCCTCCTCCTCCTCCTCCTCCTTTCCTAATACGTAAATTTTGATTTACAGGGTAAACTACAGCAAGACAGACAGCTCCTGTGAATAGTATACAGTAATTGCTCCAAAAGGAGTAGCGTTTTCTTCTTCTAGTATTCCATTTTCTATCCACTTCAACGTATTGTCTTCATCTGGTGGCATTCTATTTTCTATCCACTTCAACGTATTGTCTTCATCTGGCGGCATTCCATTTTCTATCCACTTCAACTTATTGTCTTCATCTGGTGGCATTCCATTTTCTATCCACTTCAACGTATTGTCTCCATCTGGTGGCATTCCATTTTCTATCCACTTCAACGTATTGTCTTCACCTGGTGGCATTCCATTTTCTATCCATTTCAACGTGCTGTCTTCATCTGGTGACATTCCATTTTCTATCCACTTCAACGCCTTGTCTTCATCTGGCACTCCATTTTCTATCCACTTCAACGTCAACTAAAGAAAATTTTCTTTTTTCCCTCGGCAAATATTAAGACGTGGTTTCTGGGAAATTCAATTCTACATGTATATGCTGATGATTACTTCTATATGTAAAGTGTGTGATATATGTAAGTGGTGTGAAGAGAACCACGGTTCCCACTTCAGGAATATGTGTTAAGTGTGTTTAAAGTGGGATAAGCAGCAAGAAGCACTTAATATATATATATATATATATATATATATATATATATATATATATATATATATATATATATATATATATATATATTGGAAAAGATGACAATTTTGCGCGTGATCAAGATATTCCTATGAGTCCACGGGGAAAATGAAACACGAAAATTCCCAAGTGCACTTTTGTGTAATAATCACATCATCAGGGGAGACACAAGTGAGAAATATAACAGTCAGTTGATATACATCGCTGAGACGAAGCTAGGACGCCATTTGGTAAACATGCGATTGTTTCATTTTCCCCGTGGACTCATAGGAATATATCTATCTATCTATCTATCTATCTATATATATATAAAGTGGAGCAGACCGTGTCACCACACCACAGTGATCTTAGGCTGGGAGATAGATTAATTGATAGATAGACAGACGAATAGGCAGACAAACTGGGAGATAGACAGATAGATAGACTGGTAGATAAACAGATTAATGTAGATAGATATAGGGATAGGGAGAGAGTTAAATGACACTTAGATAGATACTTAGGATTAATGTTTGAGGTTTATGGACAAATGGTTGGGTCAGCGTCCCAGGTCAGCACACAGGGTTACTAACGTCAGCGTCCCAGGTCAGCACACAGGGTTACTAACGTCAGCGTCCCAGGTCAAGTGAGGCCAGAACACAGGGTTACTAACGTCAGCGTCCCAGGTCAGCACACAGGGTTACTAACGTCAGCGTCCCAGGTCAGCACACAGGGTTACTAACGTCAGCGTCCCAGGTCAGCACACAGGGTTACTAACGTCAGTGTCCCAGGTCAGCACACAGGGTTACTAACGTGAGCGTCCGTCCCAGGTCAGCACACAGGGTTACTAACGTCAGCGTCCCAGGTCAGCACACAGGGTTACTAACGTCAGCGTCCCAGATCAGCACACAGGGTTACTAACGTGAGCGTCCGTCCCAGGTCAGCACACAGGGTTACTAACGTCAGCGTCCCAGGTCAGCACACAGGGTTACTAACGTCAGCGTCCCAGGTCAGCACACAGGGTTACTAACGTCAGCGTCAGTCCCAGGTCAGCACACAGGGTTACTAACGTCAGCGTCCCAGGTCAGCACACAGGGTTACTAACGTCAGCGTCCCAGGTCAGAACACAGGGTTACTAACGTCAGCGTCCCAGGTCAGAAGACAGGGTTACTAACGTGAGCGTCCGTCCCAGGTCAGCACACAGGGTTACTAACGTCAGCGTCCCAGGTCAGCACACAGGGTTACTAACGTCAGCGTCCCACATCAGCACACAGGGTTACTAACGTCAGCGTCAGTCCCAGGTCAGCACACAGGGTTACTAACGTCAGCGTCCCAGGTCAGCACACAGGGTTACTAACGTCAGCGTCCCAGGTCAGCAAACAGGGTTACTAACGTCAGCGTCCCAGGTCAGCACACAGGGTTACTAACGTCAGCGTCCCAGGTCAGCACACAGGGTTACTAACGTCAGCGTCCCAGGTCAGCACACAGGGTTACTAACGTGAGCGTCCGTCCCAGGTCAGCACACAGGGTTACTAACGTCAGCGTCCCAGGTCAGCACACAGGGTTACTAACGTCAGCGTCCCAGGTCAGCACACAGGGTTACTAACGTCAGCGTCTGGTGTTCCGCAGGTGTGTCAGCTGCGTCTCTCCTGAGCCTGCCCGTGCCCCCGCCGCCCCTCGTCTCCCAGAGCTCCGCGGGCGGCCTAGGGGCGTCGCTCCCCGTGGGCGGCTCCCTCACGGGCTCCCTGGGCGGCTCCTTCCCGTTCCCGTACCACCCACGCCTCTGGCCGGCCCCGCCCCTCGGCCTCTCCACCAATCTGCTGAGAGACTCGCCCTTCTCGCTCCTCCCCTTCCTGCCGCGGCAGCCAACGGTGAGCCTCCCCGCCCACGTCACCTCCCCTGGCCACGCCCCGCAGCCCCTGACGTCATCGCCGGTCGGACCAATCACCTCGCCCCTCCTGACGAGCGCGGGTGCCTACTCCAAGGAATCCAAGCTAATGAGTGGTGAGTAAAAGCCACCCATGTTCTTTCACGCCTCCCATGTTCTTTCACCGCCTCCCATGTTCTTTCACCGCCTCCCTCTCAACCCCATCTCTTCTTCCGTACACAAAACGAATTATTGATGTTAAAACTCCCGATTGTTTGTTTGTTGTTGTTGTTGTTGTGGGGCACTGTGGTCTTCAAAACACCTGCTGTGGGGTGTGGGGGAAGAACACACCACACCCACCCCCCATCCCCCGCCCACTTGGTGTTGTGTGGGTGGAGGGGGAACTGTGGTCTTAAAACACCTGCTGTGGGTGTGGGGTGTGGGGGAAGAACACACCACACCCCCCCCATCCCCCGCCCGTTTGGTGTTGTGTGGGGGGGGGGGGGTGAACTGTGGTCTTCAAAACACCTGCTGTGGGTGTGGGGTGTGGGGGAAGAACACACCACACCCCTCCCATCCCCCGCCCGCTTGGTGTTGTGTGGGGGTGGGGGTGAACTGTGGTCTTCAAAACACCTGCTGTGGGTGTGGGGTGTGGGGGAGGAACACACCACACCCCCTCCCTCCTCCGCCCGCTTGGTGTTGTGTGGGGGTGGGGGTGAACTGTGGTCTTCAAAACACCTGCTGTGGGGGTGGGGTGTGGGGGAAGAACACACCACACCCCTCCCATCCCCCGCCCGCTTGGTGTTGTGTGGGTGGAGGGGGAACTGTGGTCTTAAAACACCTGCTGGGAGGGCATGGGTGATGGGGTGGATGGATGGGGGGGGGGGGGGAAAGCACAAGAACATCCTTCCCCCATTTTTTGTTATTGTGGGGGGGGGGACCTGTGGTCTTAAAACTCCTGCTGTGGGGGGGGGTGATGGGTAGAGGGAGGGAGGGAGGGAGGGGGGAAGAACACCCCTCCCGCCCCCCCTCCCCCCCCCCCGCGTCAAACACGGTGCTCGTAAAGAGGTGACAACAACGAGGGGGAGGGGAGGGGGGAAGGAGGGGGAGTAGCGGGGGGGGACATCCATCCCCCCTCCCCCCCTCCTCAACCAATTCCGTCGCTCAGAGATCTCACAGATTTCAACACCAACTCCCCCCGCCCACCACCTCCTCCTCCTCCTCCTCCTCCTTTCATCAGACAGACGGACGTACGTGCATACGCTCCTTCCCAGAGGGCTTCGCTCTGGCTGGGGGTGTAGTGTAGGGTAGGGTAAGGGGGGTAAGGTAGAGGGCTAGGGTAGGGTAGGGGGTTAAGTTAGAAGGGTAGTGTAAGGGGGTTAAGGTAGAGGGGTAGTGCAGGGTAGGGGGTTAAGGTAGAGGGGTAGTGTGGGGTAGGGTAGAGGGTTAAGGTAGAGGGGTAGTGTAGGGGGTTAAGGTAGAGGGGTAGTGTAGGGTAGGGTAAGGGGGTTAAGGTAGAGGGGTAGTGTAGGGGGTTAAGGTAGAGGGGTAGTGTAGGGTAGGGTAGGGGGTTAAGGTAGAGGGGTAGTGTAGGGTAGGGTAGCGCGTCGTAAGGTAGGAAACAAAAGTATACATATGAGGTGGTTTAGCCATCTTAAGATTAGAGAGAGAGAGAGAGAGAGAGAGAGAGAGAGAGAGAGAGAGAGAGAGAGAGAGAGAGAGAGAGAGAGAGAGGGCGAAAACATACGAGACGGCACGAAGCTTTCTGAGAAGATGGACGTACGTACACCACCACCACCACCTCTCACTTCTAGTGCTCTCTCTCTCTCTCTCTCTCTCTCTCTCTCTCTCTCTCTCTCTCTCTCTCTCTCTCTCTCTCTACACGTCGTCCGTCCCTTCCTCGGGGCCCACCGTCACACCCGTCGTCTCGCGTACGGCACACGGGGAGACAGACGGAGAGACAGACAGACTCGCTCAGGGTGAACGGGCCGACCCAAAAAAAAGCCCTCGCCAAGTGAACACGAACACACACACGCGCGCGTGTGTGGCACAGTGTGGTGGTGGCGGTGAGAGAGAGGGAAGAGGAGGGAAGAGGAGGAGGCGGGGAAGGGGAAGAGGAGGAGGAGGAGGAGGGGTTAGGGCGGTAGTGGGGTGGTGGCGTCGGGAGTTAAGAGCAAGAGAGAAGCTGTTCCATAAACCCGGTTATAAATCCACCGTTGATTAGATTAAAAAGCGTCGGAGGCGATAACGCTGCCCAGCTGTGGCAAGCGCTCGGCGCGCCACATGAAGTCCCACTCCGTCTTGGTGTAATAGTGATAAATGACAGGCAAATCTTACTGCTGCCACACACTCCAGCCCGCCAGGGAGGGAGAGGAGGGAGAGGAGGGAGAGGAGGGAGGGAGGGAGGGAGAGGAGGGCATCTGAGGGAGGTAGGGAGAGGAGGGCATCTAAGGGAGGGAGGGAGAGGAGGGCATCTGAGGGAGGTAGAAGAGGGCATCTGAGGGAGGGAGGGTAGGGAGAAGAGGGCATCAGAGGGAGGGAGGAAGGGCGAAGAGGAGGTTGTGATTCGTAAGGGAGGGAGGGGAAGGCATCATCGTGAGGGAGGGAGGGAGAGGAGTAAGAGGAGGGTATCATCCTGAGGGAGGGAGGGAGGGAGGAAGGGAGAGTAAGTTATCATCGTGAGGGAGGGAGGGAGCAAGAGGAGGGTATCATCCTGAGGGAGGGAGCAAGAGGAGGGCATCATCCTGAGGGAGGGAGGGAGGGAGGGAGGAAGGGAGAGGAGGGCCTCATCCTAAGGGAGGGAGGGCATCATCCCTCCCTCCCTCCCTCTAACTAGACTATCTATGGCCAGATGCCTTCCATCATTCTATTATCCCCCTCCTTCTAAACCTCTCTCTCTCTCTCTCTCTCTCTCTCTCTCTCTCTCTCTCTCTCTCTTCCCCCCCACTCCTCTCTCTTCCCCCACCTCCCCTTTCTCCATTTCTTTAGCTTTCTATTTCTTCCTCTTCCTCGTCCTTCACTCCCTCTCCTCCCTAGCTGCTGGGGTCATTTAGGCAACGGCCTAAGGGAGGGAGGGGGAAGGGGAGGGAGAGGGGAAATGGGTGGGTGAGTGGGGTGGGTGAGTGGGGTGGGTGAGTGGCAGATGGGCGCGGGTCGAGTGCCCGCCCTGGGCCACGCCCAGAATCAGGCGAATCTGTGTCGCGCTGGATTCTTCTGTTTACATCATTCTGCTTTACCTAAAGAGACGACCATGTCTCCTCCGCTTTACCTAAAGAGATGACCATGTCTCCTCCGCTTTACCTAAAGAGACGACCATGTCTCCTCCGCTTTACCTAAAGAGATGACCATGTCTCCTCCGCTTTACCTAAAGAGACGACCATGTCTCCTCCGCTTTACCTAAAGAGACGACCATGTCTCCTCCGCTTTACCTAAAGAGACGACCATGTCTCCTCCGCTTTACCTAAAGAGATGACCATGTCTCCTCCGCTTTACCTAAAGAGACGACCATGTCTCCTCCGCTTTACCTAAAGAGATGACCATGTCTCCTCCGCTTTACCTAAAGAGACGACCATGACTCCTCCGCTTTACCTAAAGAGACGACCATGTCTCCTCCGCTTTACCTAAAGAGACGACCATGTCTCCTCCGCTTTACCTAAAGAGACGACCATGTCTCCTCCGCTTTACCTAAAGAGACGACCATGTCTCCTCCGCTTTAACTAAAGAGATGACCATGTCTCCTCCGCTTTAACTAAAGAGACGACCATGTCACCTCCGCTTTACCTAAAGAGACGACCATGTCTCCTCCGCTTTACCCAAAGAGACGACCATCTCTCCTCCGCTTTACCTAAAGAGACGACCATGTCTCCTCCGCTTTACCTAGAGAGACGACCATGTCTCCACCGCTTTACCTAAAGAGACGACCACGTCTCCGCTTTACCTAAAGAGACGACCACGTCTCCTCCGCTTTACCTAAAGAGACGACCATGTCTCCTCCGCTTTAAGGATCGTACCGTCGTGCATAAGGGGATAAAATCATTGTAGACTAGGAAAAGCGTTTACATGAACCTAGATATCTAAAAACAATGAACTAGGCATTCGAAAACACTGAACCGAACTTAACATTAGAAAACACTAGACAGAACTTTAACATTCGAAAACAGTAGGCCGAATTTAACACTCCAAACCACTGAACTGAACTTACTTGAAAACAAATAACTGAACCCAACACCTGAAACCTTATTAACTGAACTTAACATCTGAACACATATTAACTGAACTTAACATCTGAACACATATTAACTGAACTTAACATCTGAACACATATTAACTGAACTTAACATCTGAACACATATTAACTGAACTTACCATCTGAACACATATCAACTGAACTTAACATCTGAACACATATTAACTGAACTTAACATCTGAACACATAATTAACTGAACTTAATATCTGAACACATATTAACTGAACTTAATATCTGAACACATATTAACTGAACTTAATATCTGAACACATATTAACTGAACTTAACATCTGAACACTTCTATCCGACCCCAACATTTGGCCTGAGTGTAAGATTTCCACGAGTGTGGGCACCGAGGTGGCCCACCACCATCTCTCCTTCCTACTCAAAGGGCCACACACAGGCCCTCCTTCAGAAGGGCCTCTCCTTCAGTAACACGGGATGCGCCCGTGTCGTGTATACGGGTCCCGTGTGCAGGCTTGAAGTGTGTGTGTGTGTATATATATATATATATATATATATATATATATATATATATATATATATATATATATATATATATGTTCACGACCGTAACGCATTCACGGGCAGCCCAGGGTCGAGCGCATAAGTTCGAATCCTGGTTAAGGCAGTCGGTCCACAGTCAACCCAGCTGTTCATCATCCTTCAGCGGGTTGCTTGGTCGATAAAATGGGTACCTGGCTCAGGATAGGATATACATATATATATATATATATATATATATATATATATATATATATATATATATATCCCTGGGGATAGGGGAGAAAGAATACTTCCCACGTATTCCCTGCGTGTCGTAGAAGGCGACTAAAAGGGGAGGGAGCGAGGGGGCTGGAAATCCTCCCCTCTCGTTTTTTTTTTTTTTTAATTTTCCAAAAGAAGGAACAGAGAAGGGGGCCAGGTGAGGATGTTTCCTCAGAGGCCCAGTCCTCTGTTCTTAACGCTACCTTGCTGATGCGGGAAATGGCGAATAGTTTAAAAAAAAAAAAAAATATATATATATATATATATATATATATATATATATTTCAAAGTTCTTTTTAATATTTATACGCCTGGCAATGGGTGGCCGAGAGATGAATATATGGGTACGACTTGCACGCGCAGGGGGAGGGAGGCAGGGAGGGAGGTAATGAGGCTGAAAATGTTGGGTTTTGCGGATGGGGTGTGGTGAGAGAGAGAGAGAGAGAGAGAGAGAGAGAGCGAGAGAGAGAGAGAGAGGGAGAGAGAGAGAGAGAGAGAGAGAGAGAGAGAGAGAGAGAGAGAGAGAGAGAGAGAGAGAGAGGATGTGACACGCAGATCTAAAATGTTACAGGGAGAGGGGCTCACGGTGTACGTCTACGTCACTGCTGCACAGACGACCCTGTCATCACTGTTGCACAGACCCCGTCTTCAATGTTGCACAGACCTCCGTCATCAATGTTGCACAGACCTCCGTCTTCAATGTTGCACAGACCCCGTCTTCAATGTTGCACAGACCCCGTCTTCACTGCTGCACAGACCCCGTCATCACCGCTGCACAGACCCTGTCATCACTGCTGCACAGACCCCGTCATCACTGCTACATAGACCCCGTCATCACTGCTGCACAGACCCCGTCATCACTGCTGCACAGACCCCCGTCATCACTGCTGCACAGACCCCGTCATCACTGCGGGACAGACCCCGTCATCACTGCGGCACAGACCCCCGTCTTCACTGTTGCACAGACCCCCGTCTTCACTGTTGCACAGACCCCCGTCATCACTGCTACACAGACCCCTCACTAAACAACGTCTCTATCACTGCTGCACACAGACCCCTCTATCACTGCTACACAGACCCCTCACTAAACAACGTCTCTATCACTGCTACGCACAGACCCCTCTATCACTGCTGCACAGACCCCTCTATCACTGCTACACAGACCCCTCACTAAACAACGTCTCTATCACTGCTACACACAGACCCCTCTATCACTGCTACACAGACCCCTCACTAAACAACGTCTCTATCACTGCTACACACAGACCCCTCTATCACTGTTGCACAGACCCCTCACCAACAGCGTCTCTGTATCACAGCGAGACACGTCAACTTCCCTGCGTCACACAGTTATCTGGCCCTCCCACCCCATCATCCTTGTTCCACAGAGACGGCAGGATTCCCCAGGATAGCCGGCTAGGATCCCCCGTGATCCTAGGAGGGAGGGAGAGAGAGAGAGAGAGAGAGAGAGAGAGAGAGAGAGAGAGAGAGAGAGAGAGAGAGAGATGGCCGGATGGCAGGAGGAGGAGGAGGAGGAGGAGGAGGAGGAGGAGGACACCACCACCACCACCTCCTCCCTCCCTCCCTCCTCCTCCTCCTGAGGGGGGGGGGGGAATGAAGGACTCCCCCCTCCCCTCCCCTCCCCTCCCTCCCTCCCTCACCGTCACACGGCAGCGTTGCCAGCTACTGTGGCCACACTCGTTCATCGTTCTGATCACCGCTGATTACTCTTTGCCTTTCTAAAAGGATTGTGTGCGTTAATCACCTGGTCCCTCCCTCCCCCTAATTCCCCCCTTCCCTCCCCCACGCCCCAGGACATTCTCCACCCATCCCATCCCCCTTTCCCATCCCCCTTACCGTCAATTAACACCCCCCCCCCCTTCCCCCTTTTATTCAATCTCTTGTCTTGCTCCATCGTTTCTGACGCTGGTAATGCGTAACTGTCTCTGTCCGGCGGTCTCTCTCTCTCTCTCTCTCTCTCTCTCTCTCTCTCTCTCTCTCTCTCTCTCTCTCTCTCACCTCAGCCTTCACCCTCTCCCATCTCACCCTTCACCTTCCCCCACCCACCACCTCCTCCTCCGCCTCAACCCGCCATTCATTTTCTTCGTCTCGCATCTCGCTGGCGCTCAGGCCACGACCAAGAATCCTCTTCCGGGGGACAGATACGACATATACAAACAACCAAACAAACAAATTGAAAAAGAGTAAAGAGAATATATATAAACAAGAGAATATATATAAACAATGTATGATAACTGGACTAAAGTGAGGGGGAAAACCCCGCTTTTTGGAAATCCAATGACAGTAGTTCTAAGGCCAGACAAAAGAAAAGGGGTTCGGTGTACGGTAAACCAGAGCCAAGCCGCGGAGGTAAAGAAACAAGTATCGCAACGCTCCATCCTCGACTCGCCAGCGTCCAGGCAGCGGCACCAGCAGCAACCAAGTGACGCTTAGTGTTACGTACGCTGGCAAATGGCGGAAGGGCACACACACCAAAGTGATATCTGTAGGAGAGAGAGAGAGAGAGAGAGAGAGAGAGAGAGAGAGAGAGAGAGAGAGAGAGAGAGAGAGAGAGACAAGAAGCTACGTGTGTGTGTCGCTGGGTAGCTTACACACCTTGGAGGTTGTCGTGGCGTCGGTGAGAGCACTCGATGTGTCGCGTCGTGGAATATGACGACCCTGCGAAGCGTCGAGTTTTCTTTTCAGGAGAAGAGGGGGAAGGAAAATGGGGGTTTGGGGAGGCCATGGAGCGTTGACGAGGTTATGTCTGCACTGCAGCGAACTCCTGTCTCAAGGTGCGTGGACAGAGGCAGCCCTCTGTCCAGACGGGACGTGACGCGACGGAGAGGAATTTCAAAATGAGGAT
>NC_092234.1:46300511-46303011 GCF_036320965.1 Panulirus ornatus | reverse complement strand
GGGAGGGAGGCAGCCCGCCCTCGGGGGTCACCTCCAATCCCTTAGGGGTCACAGGTGAGAGAGAGAGAGAGAGAGAGAGAGAGAGAGAGAGAGAGAGAGAGAGAGAGAGAGAGAGAGAGAGAGAGAGAGAGAGAGAGAGAGAGAGAGGCGCGAGAGGGAAGATCCAACAATGTCTTCTTCCCTCATTCAGGCCCAGCAGGGGAGGGGAGGCGGAGCGAGGGGAGGAGTTTTCTTCAGCTTCCAGACGACCCGTGAAACTTTCCCCTCCCCTCACTCTACCTCACTTGACGAGGGGACACGGCCTGAGGGGCGGGGCGGGAGGGCACGGCGCCCTACCCCGCCCCGCCCCGCCCCTGGGATGCTCTGTACCTTGTGGGGCAAGCGATGCTGCTCTGCATTACCCCCCTGCGGGTGTACGCCGAAGGCATTTCCCCTCTGAAGGAGGACGACCACCACGACCCCTCACTCACTCCGTCGCGGTGGACGAGCGCCAGAGAGCGGAGAGAACGCCTTTCGCAGCTGGCCACTTGGGCGAACGCGAGGTGTGGCCGGAGAGACGAGAGCACTTGTGTTAAGTACGCACCACCACCCTCCCCCTCCTGCCTACTTTTCCTAAAGTGACTTTCTAAGTAATTCTACAATGCCCGCCAGACCACCACCACCACCAGGGTTCGACATCCCTTCCACCAGGTGGCGTCATGCACGGCCAGCCAGCTGCAGTACTAACCCGTCTGTTTTCTTTCCCTTCCCCCACCTCCTCCACCTTCCCATCACCCCTTCTTCCCCTCCCTCAAGTTCTGCTTCTCCTGCTACTGTTCCTCTTTCTCTCCCGTCTGCTGCGCCGGCTCGATGGCAGGGGGCTGCTGCCACAGCTGTGCTCCCCCGCTGTTTCTCCTCTGCACACTGCTTGAAAAAGATGGCTCAACCTTGGCGTTGTTCTTCTTGTGCCACGACCTTACTGCGCAACAGCCTAGCTGCTGCACAGCTGTTATGTATGCTGCTGCACAGCTGTTATCTCTGCTGCTGCACAGCTGTTATCTCTGCTGCTGCACAGCTGTTATCTCTACTGCTGCACAGCTGTTACGTCTGCTGCTGCACATCTGTTATCTCTGCTGCTGCACAGCTGTTGTCTCTGCTGCTGCACAGCTGTTACGTCTGCTGCTGCACAGCTGTTATGTCTGCTGCTGCTGCACAACTGTTGTCTCTGCTGCTGCACAGCTGTTGTCTCTGCTGCTGCACAGCTGTTATCTCTGCTGCTGCACAGCTGTTATCTCTGCTGCTGCACAGCTGTCGTCTCTGCTGCTGCACATCTGTTATCTCTGCTGCTGCACAGCTGTTATCTCTGCTGCTGCACATCTGTTATCTCCGCTGTTTCACAGCTGTCGTCTCTGCTGCTGCACAGCTGTCGTCTCTGCTGCACAGCTGTTATGTCTGCTGCTGCACAGCTGTTATCTCTGCTGCTGCACAGCTGTTGTATCAGCTGCTGCACAGCTGTTATGTCTGCTGCTGCACAGCTGTTATCACTGCTGCTGTACAGCTGTTGTCTCTGCTGCTGCACACCTGTTGTCTCTGCTGCTGCACAGCTGTTATCTCTGCTGTTGCACATCTGTTATCTCTGCTGCTGCACAGCCATTATCTCTGCTGCTGCACAGCTGTTATGTCTGCTGCTGCACAGCTGTCGTCTCTGCTGCACAGCTGTTATGCCTGCTGCTGCACAGCTGTCGTCTCTGCTGCTGCACAGCTGTTATCACTGCTGCTGCACATCTGTTATCTCCGCTGCTGCACAGCTGTCGTCTCTGCTGCTGCACAGCTGTTATCACTGCTGCTGCACATCTGTTATCTCCGCTGCTGCACAGCTGTTGTCTCTGCTGCTGCACAGCTGTTATCACTGCTGCTGCACATCTGTTATCTCCGCTGCTGCACAGCTGTTGTCTCTGCTGCTGCACAGCTGTTATCTCTGCAGTTGCACAGCTGTTATCTCTGCTGCTGTTGTACAGCTGACCCCAGCTGCTGGTACTGCTGGTGGTTTACGCCCTTTTCTCACACCGAGCATCACATATGTGGGTCACGCTGACAACAGAAACAGCATCATTCCTGACACCATTAGATTGTGCCCGCACCACCAGTACTGTTGGTCCCACGCCAGCAGTGTTGGCACCACCACCACTATCGGTACCACCACTACTGCTGGTACCACCACTACTTTTGACACCACTATTACTGTTGGTACCACCATCACCGTTGGTAGCAAGATTACTGCTGGCACCACCATTAATGTTGGCACCACCATTACCGCTGGCACCATCAATACCACTGGTGTCATTATACTGTGTTGGCACCACCCACAGTGTGCTGGCACCATCCACAGTGTGTTGACACCACCCACAGTGTGTTGGCACCACCCACAGTGTGTTGGCAGCATCCACAGTGTGTTGGCACCACCCACAGTGTGTTGGCACCACCCACAGTGTGTTGGCACCACCCACAGTGTGTTGGCACC
>NC_092234.1:46253011-46280511 GCF_036320965.1 Panulirus ornatus | reverse complement strand
TGCTACTACCTTTATGACTACTACTCTCCCTCTACCACTGGACCTGCCATTACCCGACACCATTACCCTGCCACTGCCCCCCACTACTACCCCTATGACTACTACTCTACCTATACCACTACCCCTGCCATTACCACAACCGCTACCCTGCCACTACCCCCTGCTACTATCTATATGACGTAATCTACTCTCCGCCATTACCCCTTAACACTCCACCTCTAACTTTTACCACCGCTTTACCACTACCCCAATCTCGCACTAATCCCCACCACTACCACTACAGTAACAACACTACTGCCACCACATCCTTAATATAACCCCCCACCTATAACCTAACACAACCCTTAAAACACCCACCACTATAACGTAACTCCCCTGCCCTCACCACTACCCATACAGCGTGCTACCACTTCTTTAACACCTCTCCAGAACCCATCCACTCCCCTGCGTCTATCTCACCACTGCCGATACACCGCCACACCACAACCTACTATGCCACAACCCACTACTCTCCTACCACTACGTTACCATTACACTGTTCTACTCAGAAATGACCATTACCCCTTCATAACCATCTGTCACCACCCCACTACCACTTCGATACTACCCTGACAACCAAACAACCAGTTTCCCCACTACTTTACCCCCCACCTTCTCCATGACACATCCACCACTAACTGAACCCCGCCACTACCCATAACTATCTCGATTAACCCATCACAATTTCGCCACTACCCGCCACATGTATCTTATTATCCTACCGTAATACTGGCCACTATCCAACTCTACTTCGCCACTTCACCCCCACTACTATACCACCACAGAATGACGCAGCTTTAACCTACGCCACAACCACAGCTCTACCCCATCCCCCACAACAATCTGGCCACTGCCCAATTCCACCCCTACCGCAACTCTGTTACCTCCCATCCAATACATAACCTCTCCACCTCTGGTTATTTCCCCAGCCACTACGTACTCGCCACTCTTATAAATCACCCCATCCAATTGCCCCTCTGGTTGTTACCCACCACTATATAACCACTAACCCCGGCTATTTCCCTACCCACTACATAACCACTACTCCACGGCTATTACCCACCACTACTCTAAGCCTATAACCCACCCACTACATAACGAAGCTATTACCTCACAACTACGCAACCACTATTGCACGGCTATTAACCACCCATTACATAACCACTACCCCCGGCTATGACCCTACCCCTACACAACCAATACCCCCGGCTATTACCCTTCCCCCACTACACAACCCCTCCTGCACTATATTAACCACCACTACCTTGCTATTACCAACCATTACACTGCCACTACCCCACCAGTATCCCTGAAAAGCGGTTGTCCCACATGAGTAAGTCATAGGGATTTCAGTCCCAAGATAATCCCACTTCCTCCCTCCCCATTACCCACACTTCCCCCTCCCCTTCAGTACCCACACCTCCCAGACCCCTCTTCCCCCTCCCCTTCAGTACCCACACCTCCCGGAACCCGCCCCCTCAGTACCCACACCTCCCAGACCCCTCTTCCCCCTCCCCTTCAGTACCCACACCTCCCGGAACCCGCCCCCTCAGTACCCACACCTCCCAGACCCCTCTTCCCCCTCCCCTTCAGTACCCACACCTCCCGGAACCCGCCCCCTCAGTACCACACCTCCCAGACCCCTCTTCCCCCTCCCCCTCAGTACCCACTCCTCCCAAATCCCACTTCCCTCCTTCCCTCCCCCTCAAGTACCCATACCTCATAGACCCTTCTTCCCCACCTACATACCCACTCCTCCCACACAGTATACCCCCTCCCCCGTGCCCAGCACAAGAGCTCATTCATCCCCCCCCCCCAGCACATGAGCTCATTCATCCCCCCCCCCAGAACATGAGCTCATTCATACCCCATTCAGTATAATGTGCCGTCCAGATGAATAATACACACCTCACGATGAATGATTAATGTAGGAGGGAGGTGTGTAACCTGGGGGTCTTCGGGTATGGTGCCTCGAGGGAGGGAGACACACACACACACACACACACACGTACACTCAGCTCTGAGGGACGCGCCAGGACAAGACATGCACTCAGCGCTCACTCAAGTGGGTCGCCCCACCTTCGCCCCAGCTGCCCCCGTCGCCCCGCCCTCATACCTCACACGACGCCTTGCACTCTCATGAGGCCATGTCTCTCTCTCTCTCTCTCTCTCTCTCTCTCTCTCTCTCTCTCTCTCTCTCTCTCTCTCTCTTTCCCCATCATCCCTTCCCACAGACCGACTTCGTCCCTCTCTTCCACCTCCATTTCCTCCTCCTCCCCTCCCATCCTCGTCAGCATCTCTTCCACCACCCCGACCAATAACCAAACAAGCCATCCCTTCCATCGCCATCCCTTTCCCACCGTCCTTTCCGATGAACGAACCCTTCCATCAACTCTTCCGGTAACATCATTCCACCCCTTCCACCATCATCTTTCCCATGAACCCCCTTCCAATAACCGACTTCCACCCCTTCCATTATCGCCTTTCCCACGAACCCCTTCCAATAACCGACCTCCACCCCCTTCCATTATCGCCTTTCCCACGAACCCCTTCCAATAACCGACCTCCACCCCTTCGATTATCGCCTTTCCCACGAACCCCTTCCAATAACCGACCTCAACCCCCTTCCACAACCCCTTCCATTATCGCCTTTCCCACGAACCCCTTCCAATAACCGACCTCCACCCCCTTCCAATAACCGACCACCATCCCTTCCACCATTTCTCCCATGAAACCCCCTTCCGATAACCTAATCCCATCCCTTCCACTAGACCTCCGCCCACCCCCCCACTCCCCTTTCCCTCATCATCATCATCATCTTCACCCATCCCTATCCCACACTCGCACCTCCCCTTACCCCTAAACATTCCCCTTCATCCCCCCCATTCCCCCGTCCCCCCCCCCTCGCCTTACAACCACCACTCGTGCTGGTACCCATCTCCCCCTTCACCCCCCCTTCCCTCAGTCTGGCCTCACGTGCGTAATCCCATTACCAAGGGTGGGTCTGGGACATCCCGGTTCAACTGACTGGATTTCTTCAGGTTTAATGGGATTGCGTGTGTTCAGGGCTGGCAAGGGTGGGAGGAGGAGGAGGAGGAGGGCGGCGAGGGCGCCCTGCCGCACGCGCGTGCAGGGCGCGCGCCCCGCGCCTGCCCCCTACGTCAGCCCCGACACTTAAAAACCCCGAGACCCCCTGACTGGAAATCATGGACATGTGGCCACGCGTCACGGAAACTGTGGCCAGAAACCGAGGCGCCGTGCCTGGAAACCAAAGATCCGTGGCCAGAAACCGAGGCGCCATGCCTGGAAACCAAAGATCCGTGGCCAGAAACCGAGGCGCCGTGCCTGGAAACCAAAGATCCGTGGTCAGAAACCGAGGCGCCGTGCCTGGAAACCAAAGATCAGTGGCCAGAAACCGAGGCGCCGTGCCTGGAAACCAAAGATCAGTGGCCAGAAACCGAGGCGCCATGCCTGGAAACCAAAGATCCGTGACCAGAAACCGAGGCGCCGTGCCTGGAAACCAAAGATCCGTGGCCAGAAAACCGAAGAAATTGTAGCCAGAAATCGTTGAAAGTTGTCTAAAACCGCGGAGCCATGGCTAGAAACGAGGAACCGTGGCTAGAAAACAGACCTGGAACAGTAAAACTGTAGCTAGAAACCGTGGATAATCAGTAAATATATCTAAATTGTGAAGTTCTTCACAAAATGTAGAAACCTCTCTAGAAACCGACACCGTGCTGGAAAATATAGAGGTGGTTGGAAATAGTGTAAACCTTGAATCAGAAACCTGGAAATGTGCCTAGAAACCATAAAGCCCAGTTTAGGGAAACCCGGAGATGAAGTAGAGGTTTCCTTTAGAAAACGCGGGGCATAAGCTACATACTGTGTTCTTAAGCTTAGAAACCTGAGCAGTGGGGTTAGAAACCCTGAAAGTAGAGCAAAAAAGGAATCAAACAAACAGTAAACTACGAAGATGAGCAGCGGGTCTACGGCTGCAAACAACGGAACTACGACTATAAACAAAACTGAACTACAAACACTGGAACTAAGACCAAACCCACTGGAACCAAGGCTATAAACAGTGGAACTGAGACTACAAACAGTGGCACTACAATTGTAAACAGTGGAGCTCAGGCTGCAAACAGCAAGTAACACGACTGTAAACAACGGAACCGACCTACACACAGGTGAACCCAGACTGCAAACAGTAATACTTCAGACTGCAAACACCTGAATCAAACACTGTACACAGTGGCAAACAGGCTACAATGCGTGGCACAGACACGGCAAACAAGGCAACCAAGACGCAGAGAAACCGCAGAGGCACCGCCACTCACTGCGTAACTGTAAACTATAAACTGCAAACAATAGACTGTAGACACACTAGAACTACACTCTATCATACTAGAAGCCAATTACTAGATAAGACCAGAGACTGACCTACCACCCCCCCCCCGGTACCTAGAGAACAGAAAACAAGACTAGAAACCCGAGGAAGACAGTAAGTAGCGGTAGAAACCCTTCCACCACCCGGCGCTAGAAACCGCGGTATCGAGGCTCAGTAGCGACAGTACCTGGAGGGAGGGAGAGAGAGAGGGAGGGATGGGGGATGCTTGTACAGACCAACAGTTTATATATATGTGGGGAAGGGGAAGGAATGGGAGGGGAAGGGGATGGGAAGGGGAAGGGGAAGGGGATGGGAGGGGAGAATGCGAACGCGCGCTGATGTGTACCCTTTAAATCCGCTGGTGCACACAGGAATGTGTGTGATGAAGATGTGGCCTCCACTGTACCGCACGGTACGGTACGGTGGCGTACCTGGGAGTGGACAGCAGCGGTACATGGTACGGCACGAAGCCAGGGACCTACAGAGACAAAGACGGTACAGTTAGGTGTACCGTCTTGTGGTGAGGTTACGAGTTAGGGGGAAAGAGACACAGCGGTACACGGTACACAACGAGTCAGGTATATATATATATATATATATATATATATATATATATATATATATATATATATAATCAAACGGTACGATTAAACGTACCATTTAGTGGCAGTGGGAGAGGGTGGGGCGGGGCGGGGCGGGGCGTGGTGGTGGTGAGTTAGCAGTGGGCGTGATTTTGGGCGGGTGGTCCTTAGGGAAATATCATATAGAGCGCCACCAGTTTCCCTCCGCCACCCCTCCCTGACCACTAGCTAGCCTCCATCCCCCCTGGCCACTAACCCCCTTCCCCCATTACCACCACTAGCTGCGTCATTCCTTACCTGCACGGACCAGTTACCCAACTTACCCAAGCCACTACACACCCCCCTTCCCCTTTACCTGCAGGCCCAGCCACGCCTTAACCCAAGCCACTAACCCTTCCCCCTTACCTGTAGGACCAGTTACCCCCCTAAACCAAGCCACTAACCCCTTCCCCTCACCAGCAGTTCCAGCCACTCCCCTAACCCAAGCCACTACCACCTTCTCCTTACCTGCAAGAACCAGCTACCCCTTAAACCAAGCCACTACCCCCTAACCCAAGCCACTACCCTATTCTCCTTACCTGCAAGAACCAGCTACCCTTTAACCCAAGCCACTACCCCTTCCCCTTACCAGCAGCACCAACAACCACTCACACTCCCCTAACCCTCACTCACTACCCTACCTTCTCACCACCATCTACCCTCCACGTCCTAACCCTCACCACTACCCTACCTTCTCACCACCATCTACCCTCCACGTCCTAACCCTCACCACCATCTACCATCCACGCCCTAACCCTCACCACTAACCCTACCTTCTCTCCACCATCTACCCTCCACGTCCCTAACCCTCACCACTAACCCCCTCCCTCCCTCACCACTACCTATCCCTCCCTCCCTTAACCTAAACCAATTCGCAGTCTCCCTAAAATGCATGCACACACCACACAGCAGACACAATATCGGGTTTCGCTGCTAGAAATGTAAAATATGAAACGAAAGACGCACTACTTACTCTTTACAACGCTCTATTAAGACCGCATTTAGAACGCGCCCACCAGCCCCCGGCCACCAGTTTTATAAATAAACGAGGGAACGCCAGAACAAGTACAGAGGCGAGCGACAAAACCCAACGCCGTCGTCGCTCAGAGATAAACACCGTGACCAAAAGGCTCGGAGATCTATGTAGTCTTCTCAAAAACTAGCAAAAAAAAAGTATTGAAATTCAGACTACAAGACATGGAATAGAAGTTTTCAAAATAATTTAAAAAATATTTTTTTTTTTTTTTTTTCAAACTATTCGCCATTTCCCGCGTTAGCGAGGTAGCGTTAAGAACAGAGGACTGGGCCTTTGAGGGAACATCCTAACCTGGCCCCCTTCTCTGTTCCTTCTTTTGGAAAAAAAAAAGAGAGGGGAGGATTTCCAGCCACCCGCTCCCTCCCCTTTTAGTCGCCTTCTACGACACGCAGGGAATACGTGGGAAGTATTCTTTCTCCCCTAACCCCAGGGATAAAAATATATATATATAAAATTTCGACGTCGTAGCTCGAGATCATATATTTTCACCTCGGATGCATGCCAGTCTCCGAGACTAAGAGTTATGAAATCAAACGAAGATGATGATGCAATACACAAGTTGCGCTAAGGATTTTGATCTACGAAACACCAAGAGTTGTGTAGCACACTGGCATCGCTCACTAATATCACAACCACCACCACGTTGTGGTTGTTGTTGTTGTTGAAGCGTAGATTACCTACAACATCTACTAAAAGCTTAGCAACTACATCAAATATTCCAATGGCGTTAAGCAACAGTGATGATCAATGTTCAAATTGAGACAGAATACTGCACGATGCAACGCTTACCAACTTTTCCACTTTCCATTTTCTGTGTGTCTCCTCTCCGACGTGCCCTACAGACTTACGTTATTTACAGCGCCATGCACAACTTCCCTATAAAACGTCCACGGCAGTACTCTCTCTCTCTCTCTCTCTCTCTCTCTCTCTCTCTCTCTCTCTCTCTCTCTCTCACCGCCGCCACGAATCTTCATGGCGTTCCTTTCGTAGATATATATATATATATATATATATATATATATATATATATATATATATATATATATATATATATATATATATATTTCCCCTTTAGTGACAGTTGAGCCGGAGGGAGAGGTGGTTGAGGGACGGAGACCTCTCCCGTATCTCACCATTTTCTCCCTCCTCCTACCCAACAACACATTTGGAATCTGTGGACACCACTCACAATCCTCCAGCAGCTGGAACTTTGTCACACGCCACAGGCTTTCTGTTCTCTGTCTTTCCCATGTATTCCCATACACACGATCGATACCACTTCTTTCATGAATGCATCTCTGTCTACCTTCTATTAGTTTTTTCATTTCGAAACCCTTTATTCATTTCCTAAACCAGCAACCAAGGCCAGAAATGGAATGTACCTGCATTTATATAGTATATGTTAGGCATCATCTTTAATCCTTTGGTTAACATTAACAATCAAACTATCTATCAACATGATAATAATAATAATAATAATAATAATAATAATAATGATAATAATAATAATATTATTATTATTATTATTATTACTATTATTATTATTATTATCATTATCATTATTATCATTATTATTAGTATTATCATTATTATCATTATCAGTACCAGCATTTGCAGCAGTAGCAGTGGTAGTAGAAGTAGTAGTAGTAGAAGTAGTAGTAGCAGTAGTACCAGAAGTAGAAGTAGTAGTAGTAGTAGTAGTAGTAGTAGTAGTAGTAGTAGTAGTACAAAAATGAACACCAGCAGAAGGACCAGTTCTCCAGCAACATCGGCCCAGAACAAAATGCCAGAAAATGTGAGTCGGTGGTCGGGTGGGTACTATCTATCGGGGGGGTCTGGAAATCTATCTCTCCATCCATCTATCTCGGGGGGGGGGGGGGCTCCCCTGGAAATCTTGACCTGTTGGGAGGGGGGGGGGGGGAGAGCCCCCCGGGGCTATTCCTGGATGTCTGGCTGGAATCAGAGACCCGTCAGATTCCAGAACTCCCTGCCTCCCTTCCAACCTGACTGGAATTTTCTCCCCAAGATTTTTTGGCTATATCAGCGAGTCCTGAGGTGGGGAGGGGAGAGAGAGAGAGAGAGAGAGAGAGAGAGAGAGAGAGAGAGAGAGAGAGAGAGAGAGAGAGAGAATCAGGGGCACTCACGCCATGACTGTGCGTAGGCGATCCATCCATCCGTTAGCGCACTCAGGTCACGCCGCGTGCACTAAGAAGTCTCGTCTGAAGACACGCGCTCACAAACGTCACACGCACCAATGGCCGGGTTCGAACCCCTTTGGGCAGGGCGTCCGACTGCCTCGGGGCCACACGGAGGTTAAAAGACACACACAGACACACACACTAAACTAGACTTCTAGTGTGTGTGTGTTGAGTGTGGGTGTGTTTTAATCTCCGTGTGGCAGAGGTAGCCGGGCGCCCTCTACCCAGGGGTTCGAACCCGGCCACTGGCGTACACACATCTGCCCGTCCATCGACATACAACACTGACAGACTTGGCGAGGGAAGCCTCCCCCTTCGCTGAGGGCCACATCCACCCAAGTGGGGTCACGGTGTACTTACAGGGCGCGCGTGAGGCGAGTGTAAACACCACCAACTGGGGGTCCCTGCTGTGTGGTTACGTATGTGTGGTGACGTGGTCATTAACGATGGCTTGGTTGGGGGGCTGTTAACGATCGTTTGGGTATTAACAATGGAGGGGAGGGGGCTAGGAAGGGGCAAGGGGAGAGGGGAGAGGTAGGGGGTGTTGTTAAAAGGAAGGAGGCCACGAACTAGATATGTCGCGATGCGACGGTACGACCCCTTGAACACGACGGTACGACCCTTGAGCACGACGGTTACGACCCCTTGAGCACGACGGTACGACCCCTTGAGCACGACGGTGCGACCCCATGAGCACGACGGTTATGACCCCTTGAGCACGACGGTACGACCCTTGAGCACGACGGTTACGACCCTTGAACACGACGGTACGACCCTTGAGCACGACGGTACGACCCCTTGAGCACGACGGTTACGACCCCTTGAGCACGACGGTACGACCCTTGAGCACGACGGTACGACCCTTGAGCACGACGGTACGATCCTTGAGCACGACGATGCGACCCTTGAGCACGACGGTACGACCCCTTGAGCACGACGGTTACGACCCTTGAGCACGACGGTTACGACCCTTGAGCACGACGGTACGACCCTTGAGCACGACGGTACGACCCTTGAGCACGACGGGGAGACGTCGAGCGTCAGAGCTCCCTCAAGGGCTGACGAAGCCATCACCGTCAGCGGCGCTGTGGGATCCACCGGCAGTGCTGTCAGGAGTTGAAGTGGCTGGCAGCACTGTGGTCAGGAGCCAGTGCTGGCAGCTGTAATGTGGTCAAGGGACGAGTGTTGGCAATCAGACCAGGCTTAGAAAACGGCCCGGAATCACTGCTGGCAGCGAGGTTGTCCCGAGTGACAACGAGATATTGCAGTCACGAAAATCCACTCCTGATGGGGGAAGAGAGGGTTGGTGGTCGGGTGTTGTCAGGAATCAGTGCCTGACGTGGACGGCAGTGGTGTCAGAAAGATGGCCACGCCCTACGGCGCTGAGCGCCCCCCCCCCCCCTCTCAACCTCCTCCTCCCCCCCGTCAAGGACGACGGAGAAACCCCCCCTCTCGAGATTTTTGACGGCGACATCAATTGGGTTAGTCAATGAGACGCCCTTCAGGGAGGGATGGTCAGAGGCAGGGATGGGGAGGGGAGGGGGGAGGGAAAGGGAGGGTACAGGCCCTCCGCGAGGGAGTGAAGAAAGGGACTAGGAGTTGATAGGTAGGGAGACCTACCCTTCAAGAAGGGAGGGAGACGATGAGGCCTTACCTAAGGGAAAGGAGGGAGGGAGGGAGGGAGGGAGGGATAACTTCCCTAAAAGAAGGGCGAAGAGCCTAAGGAAGGGAGGGAGGGAGGGAGGGCACCTGACGCAGGGAGAGGAGGCGAGGCCTGGAGACCTACCCTTGGGGAACCGTGGCCAACCCGCAGGGTTCCCAACCCCTGGGGTTCAGACTGACCTGCCTGGAAACCTGCCTTGGAGAACGTAACCGAAATCTGTGCTGTTGAGGCAAAACCGCCGCCGTTTCTCGCCTTAGACCGGTAGTGCCGGAGAGAGAGAGAGAGAGAGAGAGAGAGAGAGAGAGAGAGAGAGAGAGAGAGAGAGAGAGAGAGAGAGAGAAGGACGAACCGTGTCACCTGCTCACATCTACTCTCTACATGTCATGAATAACGCATCGAAACCAGTGCCCGCCATCCACCGTCAGGTCCCTGGCGGACCACACCGTGGTCTGACCTGATCGCTTCATAAGCCCTGGTTCAAGCCCAATGATAGCATGTCGCTCCCCGTATACCACATCGCTCCCGTTCATTCTACCACACCTCTCACCCTCAATACGAATGTTTAGGCCCCGATGCCTCAAAGCCTCTCTCTCTCAGTTAATCCTCCCATCTCACTCTCCCCCTATTCTCTTACACTGTCATTTCCTCCATGGTCAACACCCACCTCACCCTACACGATGTCCTTTGGCATTTCATCCCCCGACACGTCTACCGTTTTTCTTTCTAGTGCATTTAAAAGACCCATGACAGAACTATACAACGCTGACGGGACTACTGCAGGGTGTGCCTTTGAAGTCTGGAACCAACAGACCAGAGTATGAGAAAACGCAACTCAGTCACCGAATGTGTAGATGAATAACGCTGACTCCGCGTTCCTAAAATAACCTCCTGCCACATGCTCCTTACTACAACCAGGATGTCAGCTCCCTCCCTCCCCGACCTACGACTCGATTCAGCCCCCTAGGATTCCAAACTGGTAACCCGTCCACTCATATAGGTCCCTGAAGCATTCCATATTCTCAGGAGTCTTCCTCACTAAGACCCGCTGGCCATACCTCACCGCACTGTGTGTGCCACCTCGTTCCAAACGCACCACATCCGCCAATCCCGGGTCATGCGACATATTCAACAGTCCTTCAAAATACTCTTCTCACTTCCTTACGTTCTCTTCTTCTTCTTCTTCTTCTTCTTCTTCTTCTATCAATACCCGTCCATTTTCAAGACGTTTTCGTCGTGTTCTTCTTGATGTTCAAAGATATTCTCTCATCCCCCCTAAAAAAATGTTTTTTGTCTTCTTTTACATTACTCACGCCTGTCTCTTGACCTCCGGCCGCTTTCTCGTGTCCTCCTCCCAATCTCTCGCACTCCTTATTTGCAGGTGGCGTCCATACAACTCTTTTTCATTCAGCTTCACCAGTGATGTAGCTTCCTTATTCCACGACTCACTACCCTTTCTCATGCGTCAACAACCGCACGCTCCGTATATCACAATCTTCACCCGGATTTGTATGTACGTCTTCACAAACTAACCTTCCACTCCCTTCGTTTCATTTTCCTTCACCATACGCCACTCCCACTCACCTCCCCCTTGCTCTTTACCTCCCCCACTTCCACCACACGCAACTCATCCGTCACATCAACATGTCCTGCATCCACTACAAAATTCCAACACATTCGCCTCCATCAAGAGAGGATCCGACATTCCACCTGTGCCGCGCCTTTCAAGCACGTTCACGTCCAACAACCTCTCCTTTACACGCAGGTCAATTAGCGCGAAATCCAATAATGCCAGATGACACTCCTCCCCCCAACACTTAACCCCTCCTCACCCACGTATACTTACGTATACATTTTCCTGTAAACCACTTATCCCCAATCACTACCCCGTTTTCAGCACACAATGGGATTAGCTCTTCCCAATTTCGACAATTTTCATGGTAGCTGAGGCAGCAAGAGAAACGGAATATCCTAATCATGGCCATCACTCACACGTCGTATATATATATATATATATATATATATATATATATATATATATATATATATATATATATATATATATATATATTCTTTTTTATCATACTTAATCGCCGTCTCCCGCGTCAGCGAGGTAGCGCAAGGAACAGACGAAGAATGGCCCAGCCACTCATATACACGCACATATACATACATATACATTTCAACGCATACACGCATATACATACGCAGACATATACATATATACATACACATGTACATACCCATACTTGCCGCCTTCATCCATTCCCGTCGCCACCCCGCCACACAGGAAATAGCTGTTACAATTTTCATTATCACTAATCATTATCTACTATGATCATCATGACTTATCTTGATCTACCATCATAATTATCACAAAGCAATTATCATCATCAATGCCATTATCAGCAACGTTATATCAACACTTGATCACCATCACCACTGATAATTCTTATCACCCTTATCAATAATATCATCATCGTTATCATCGCATTATCGCCAGGGGTCTGTGGCTGAGGTTTACGTGTCTATCGCGCTGTTCGATAGACAGGACATTAGACCTCCCTTCTTCTTCATCAAAGGGAATATCAAATGATAATCTGTCCACGTCCTTATGACACGTGTGATATAGGCCTGTGTGCGTGTGTGTGTGTGTGTGTGTGTGTGTATGTGTGAGTGTGTGTGTGTGTGTGTGTGTGAGTGTGTGTGTGTGTGTGTGTGTGTGTGTGAGTGTGTGTGTGTGTGTGTGTGTGTGTTTATACTCACCGGATGAGTCCAGGAGCATTCACTTATGAGTCGCCAAGTGAAACCCCCCCCCCCCCCCCCCACTCCCACACCGAAGGCACCTTACTCATATACTCACAAAGAAAACGCGAGGACATTGCCATCACCTGAGGCAACTTCCGGTACCAAAGGGCGGGAACCGCTCCCGGACCCTGAACATACGGGAACCGCTCCCGGACCCTGAACATACGGGAACCGCTCCCGGACCCTGTACATACGGGAACCGCTCCCGGACCCTGAACATACGGGAACCGCTCCCGGACCCTGAACATACGGGAACCGCTCCCGGACCCTGAACATACGGGAACCGCTCCCGGACCCTACACATACGGGAACCGCTCCCGGACCCTACACATACGGGAACCGCTCCCGGACCCTGAACATACGGGAACCGCTCCCGGACCCTGAACATACGGGAACCGCTCCCGGACCCTGAACATACGGGAACCGCTCCCGGACCCTGTACATACGAGAACCGCTCCCGACCCTGAACATATGGGAACCGCCCCCGGACCCTTAGCATACTGGAACCGCTCCCGAACCCTTAACATACTGGAACCGCTCCCGGACCCTGAACATACGGGAACCGCTCCCGGACCCTGAACATACGGGAACCGCTCCCGGACCCTGTACATACGAGAACCGCTCCCGACCCTGAACATATGGGAACCGCCCCCGGACCCTGTACATACGAGAACCGCTCCCGAACCCTTAACATACGGGAACCGCTCCCGGACCCTGAACATACGGGAACCGCTCCCGGACCCTGAACATACGGGAACCGCTCCCGGACCCTGTACATACGAGAACCGCTCCCGACCCTGAACATATGGGAACCGCCCCCGGACCCTTAGCATACTGGAACCGCTCCCGAACCCTTAACATACTGGAACCGCTCCCGGACCCTGAACATACGGGAACCGCTCCCGGACCCTGAACATACGGGAACCGCTCCCGGACCCTGGCCTTAAGTATACAGGGCGGGCCTATACAGGCGTGAGGGCATCAATCAACTGATGTGCTACGAAAGGCAATCAACATTGATAGCTTTACGGACATCAATAAGCTTTTAGCTTAAAAGTAATCAATCAAGCAGTTAGCTTGAAGGTAATCAATCAAGCTCTTAGCTTAAAAGTAATCAATCAAGCAGTCAGCTTAAAGGTAATCAATAAGCTTTTAGCTTGAAAGTAATCAATCAAGCTCTTAGTTTAAAAGGAATCAATCAAGCAGTTAGCTTAAAGGTAATCAATAAGCTTTTAGCTTGAAAGTAATCAATCAAGCTCTTAGTTTAAAAGGAATCAATCAAGCAGTCAGCTTAAAGGTAATCAATAAGCTTTTAGCTTGAAAGTAATCAATCAAGCTCTTAGTTTAAAAGTAATCAATCAAGCAGTCAGCTTAAAGGTAATCAATAAGCTTTTAGCTTGAAAGTAATCAATCAAGCTCTTAGTTTAAAAGGAATCAATCAAGCTCTTAGTTTAAAAGGAATCAATCAAGCTCTTAGCTTAAAAGGAATCAATCAAGCAGTTAGCTTAAAGGTAATCAATCAAGCTCTTAGCTTAAAAGGAATCAATCAAGCTCTTAGCTTAAAAGTAATCAATCAAGCTCTTAGCTTAAAAGTAATCAATCAAGCTCTTAGCTTAAAAGGAATCAATCAAGCTCTTAGCTTAAAAGGAATCAATCAAGCTCTTAGCTTAAAAGGAATCAATCAAGCTCTTAGCTTATCATAACTCGGTCAACAAGTTAGCTTCCGTCAGGGACCCGTGGAAGCTGTGTGGACATCAATCAATTGATGTTCTGCAGAAGTACATCAATGAACTGTTAGCTCAGATTAGCCAATCAGCTAGTTATAATAACACAATCACCCAATCCACTAACCAATCAACTAGTCATCTTGCCAATCAGCTAGTTAGCTTGGAATAACCAATCGAATGGTTAGCTGCCAATAACCAATTAGCTTGGTAGCTTCTGAGTGGCCAATCAGCTACTAGTTAGCTTACAAACAATCAACCAGTTAGCTTTGCAACAATCAATCAATCAATAAACAAGTTAACCAATTAGTTACAATAAGAATAATTAGTCACATAAATTACTTAATGACAGACATCGCTCCACGGGAAGCTAACAAGCATAGACTAAATGTTAGCTTAAAAACATCAATTAGCTGTTAGCTTAAGAGATATGAGTAAACTTCGTAGCTTTCACAGCTCAACAAGGTATCAGCTTATGAACATAAGCAGCAATCAACTGTTATAATAAAGGAGGCAATCGCTTGTTAGAGACATCAAACAACATTTAGCTTAGAAATATACAGTCAGCTAATAGCTTAAGAGACATACAGTCAGCTAATAGCTTAAGAGACATAGTCAGCTAATAGCTTAAGAGACATACAGTTAGCTGATAGCTTAAGAAACATACTGTCAGCTAATAGCTTAGAGACACCAGTCTATCGTAGACTGAAGACGTGAATCAACCGACCTTTTTTAGCTTTCCATCATCAACGCCCATCAAGCTACCAGCTTCTAAGTGAAACAAACAAACAAAGAAACAAATATTTACCTTTAAATACCTAGACCCCTCCAACACACACCCACTCCTCCCCCCCCCCCCTTCCTTCTCGAAACCAGCAGGCAGCGGTTTCTACCGGCAGCGTTCTCTACCACAGTACGATTACACACACACACACATACACACACACACAACCACTTCTTTTCCACAGTGTGGCTTGGCTGGTTCGGGGCAGCGGGGCGGGGCGGGGTAGGGGGCGGGGCGGGGCCGGGGCGGCACCACGCCCTCTGTGGCCTGGACACTCAAGAACCCAGGCCATAAGTTCAGTGGCGCTACTTAAAATGATTACGTAATTGTGACGAAATGCAAACCCTTCCCAAATTATGAGAGGAGAGAGAGAGAGGACCATCCACTCTCTCACTCATTCACTCACTCTCCCCTCACCCCACCCTCCCCTCTCCCCACCCCCACTCTCCCCTCACCCCACCCCCACTCTCCCCTCACCCCGGCCACCACCGACCGCTCAAAATCTCATTAGCAAAATGTGGTCCACCCACCGCCAATATCATGTCCCTTTCCCTCCTACTTCGAGCGCGCGTTTCGCTCCGTTTCATCCGTTCTCGGCCCGACGCGTCGTGTCCACGCCGTTTTAAACCCCCCTACCCCACACCCCCCCTTTTACCCTCACCCTCCCCCCACAGGCGGGGTAGTGTGTGTGTGTGTGTGTGTGTAGAACGCGCCGTACTTACGTACACACACACACACACCAAAAACGTCTCAAAAACAATCACGTGTGTACGTCTGCCTGACTGGTGTGTGTGTGTGTGTGTGTGTGTGTGTCGTATGCGCGCGCGCGCGCACACACAATCAACCGAAGATTTAGTACAATTATGGAGCACGTGACACATCCCAGGAACACACACACACACACCGCCAGCACACACACGGATTCAATCATATATTTTTCTCTCCTCCCGCCAACCCCAGACCCCGACCCCGACCCCAGTGAGAGAGAGAGAGAGAGAGAGAGAGAGAGAGAGAGAGAGAGAGAGAGAGAGAGAGAGAGAGACAGAGAGAGAGAGAGAGAGAGAGAGAGAGAACCTAGTCCTTTTCCTTCAGCAACAATCAACCAATTTCCCTCCCTCTCCCCCCCTTCCCCTTCCCCTCCCCCCTCTACACTGGCTGAGGGCGGAGGGAGGGGAGGGGGGGGGGTTGGTTGGTGGGTGGGGGGGAGAGGGGGTGGGTGGGTTTGCTTCAGGAATCACCCCCTCCCCCACCCACTTCAACCCCTCCTCCTCCCCCCCACCCACTTCAACCCCTCTTCCTCCTCCCCCCACCCACTTCTTCAACCCCTCCCACCCTTCCCTCTTCCACAGCGGGGGAAGGGGGGGGGCAAGAAGTCAATGTCCTAATACCTCCAATGGTATATACACCAGCACACCCCTCTCTCGCCCTCCCCCTTCATCATCTTTACCCCCTTAACCCCCCCTTTACCCTAACCTTTTCCTTCTCTGGGGGTACCCCGGTTCGTCCCCACCCCCCCTAGGGTCTACGGGGACCCGTCCTCTCTCTCTCTCTCTCTCTCTCTCTCTCTCTCTCTCTCTCTCTCTCTCTCTCTCTCTCCTCATGTCCGGCATTTCTAAGGGGTTGGAGGGGAAGGGGGGGTTGGGTGGGGTTGGTTGGTGTGGGTGTGGGTGTGGGATGGGTGTGGGTGTGGGATGGGTGTGGGTGTGGGTGTGGGTGTGGGGGTCTGGCATTACGAGGATGGTACGCGAGGAAGGACCATATGCAAGATTGCCTGGGGGGGGTGGGGAGAGAGGGGGAGGAAGGGGTTGGGGAGGGGTGGTGGGGGAGGAAGGGTGGGGGGGTGGGGGTGGAGTACCAGGCCCTGGTAGTTAAGTAACTGTAGTTCCATCAATCATGGGAGTAATTGGCACACGAGTACTGATGGCGTCTGATTGGTCTAGGGTTTGGTGGGGAGGGGAAAGGCGGTATGTACTGTGGCGAGGTGGAAAATTATTATATCTGCATCAACGGTACGCTCCCTCCCCGTCAGGGGTACGCTCCCTCCCCATCAACGGTACATTCCCTCCCCATCAATGGTACATTCCCTCCCCATCAACGGTACATTCCCTCCCCATCAACGGTACACTCCCTCTCCATCAACGGTACACTCCCTCCCCATCAACGGTACACTCCCTCCCCATCAACGGTACATTCCCTCCCCATCAACGGTACACTCCCTCTCCATCAACGGTATACTCCCTCCCCATCAACGGTACACTCCCTCCCCATCAACGGTACACTCCCTCCCCATCAACGGTACACTCCCTCCCCATCAACGGTACACTCCCTCCCCATCAACGGTACATTCCCTCTCTACCAACGGTACACGCCTTTCCCCCACCCCTTTATCAACAACACACTCCTCCCTTTCAACAACGGTACACACACACCCCTGCCCACCTCCCCTTCATCACTGTATAAACCCTCCTCCCTACATCCCTCATCCACCATGACTACCACCACACACCACACAGCACCACACACCAACACACACGCCACAGCACACACACACCACAGCACACACACACCATACCACATACATACACCACAGCACCACAACACACCACATGCCACTGCACCACACCACACACGACACACACACTACACCACACCACACCACACACCACACCACCACACACACACACACCACACGACACGACACGAAACGACACGACACGACACGACACGACACCACACACACACACCACAGACCAGCGCACCACACCACACACACACACACACCACAGACCAGCGCACCACACCACACCAGCGCACCACACCACACACATCACACCTCACACACACCACACACACACACAAACACACCACAGACCAGCGCACCACACCACACCAGCGCACCACACCACACACATCACACCTCACACCACACACACACCACCGCACCAAATGCATCAAAATGGACCAATAAACATGCCGAGCGTTTAACCCTCGTGGCTCTCCTTCCCTCCCTCCCTCCCAGTTGTGCTGGCGTGGCCGGCGATAACACCCTCACCTCCCTCCCTCCCTCCAGCCATTGCAATCAGCTATGATCTCGTCTCCATCAGGGTATGAGCCCGTCCGCGCCAGGTCGACCAGGCCAGGTCGACCAGGTCAGGTCGGCCAGGCCAGGCCAGAATGTCCATCGTCGCATCAATATGATGGTCACAATGCTTTTCCTTAAACATTGCTCGCCTGTCACTAACCTAACCTAACACCACTCCTGCCTATTGCTCGCCCTATAATCTTTGTGTGTCATTACTGCTCCCTCCTGAGAGCCGATATATATATATATATATATATATATATATATATATATATATATATATATATATATATATATATATATATTCCTTCTAATCCACGGGGATGCGAATGAAACAATTATAAGTTCACGAGTGCACTTTCGTGCAATCATCACATCATCGTCAGAGGAGATACAGGAAGGAAATATATATATATATGAGAGTCAGTTGATATAGCACGAGGGAGAGACGTAGCTAAGGTGGTGTTTGTTCTTCTAGACGTGTCCTCAACTGATGAGAGAGAGAGAGAGACAGAGAGAGAGAGAGAGAGAGAGAGAGAGAGAGAGAGAGAGAGAGAGAGAGAGAGAGAGAGAGAGAAACTCAATAACAGACTGAACAATAAATTTCTTTTCGAATTATTTTTATGCATTCAACTCTTCAACGTGTCCACATATATGATCTTCACCCACCTAAACATCCAATGACATTACTCACCCAACCCCCCTCCCACCCTTACTCATCCACGCCCAGGGTGGGGGGAGGGGGGGGGACAGATGTGCTTTGAGTATAGGAAGGGGGAGAGAGAGGGGGGGAGACCTGAGGGGGGGGGAGAAAGAGAGGAGAGTACAGGACACCTTGTTTACCCGGGCTCCGTATTGCATGGGGAAGGGGAAGGGGAGAGGGGAAGGGGAGAGGGGAAGGGGCAGTTGATGGATGGCAACTGTGAGGAAAGAGGGAATGTGAGGAAGGGGAAGATGGGTGAGGGGGTAAGTGGCCTGGAACCATCCCCCCCTCCACCACCACTACCCTTTTCGCCACCTGGAATGAGGTGATGAAAGAGGAACCATCCTCCCCCACCACCCTCCTCCCCTCACACCTCACGAGAATGAGTCATGAAGATGTCTTACTCACCAGAGGGGATGTACCTACTCATCCACCCACGCACTGGGGAGGATGAGTCGAATAGCTCTTTCCATGAGGGAGTGTACTCATTATGAGGGGGTGTACTCATTATGAGGGGGTGTACTCATTATGAGGGGGTGTACTCATTCTAAGGGGGTGAACTCATTATGAGGGAGTGTACTCATTATGAGGGGGTGTACTCATTATGAGGGGGTGTACTCATTCTAAGGGGGTGAACTCATTATGAGGGAGTGTACTCATTATGAGGGGGTGTACTCATTATGAGGGGGTGTACTCATTCTAAGGGGGTGAACTCATTATGAGGGGGTGTATTCATTATGAGGAGGTGTACTCATTATGAGAGGAAGTACTCATTATGAGGGGGTGTACTCATTCTAAGGGGGTGAACTCATTATGAGGGAGTGTACTCATTATTAGGGGGTGTACTCATTATGAGGGGGTGTACTCATTCTAAGGGGGTGAACTCATTATGAGGGGGTGTATTCATTATGAGGAGGTGTACTCATTATGAGAGGAAGTACTCATTATGAGGGGGAAGTACTCATTATCAGGGGGAAGTACTCATTATGAAGTGTGTTCACTGAGGGGTTTATTCATTGTGAGGGGGGTGTACTCATCATATTTCCGTACTCATTACCGAAGCTTAATGCAGCGGCTCATTCATGAGGTTTACTCATCCGCCTTACTCATTGAAGAGACGAACACTCGCCTGTAATCTTCAATGGCATTCACATCCGGTACTCATTAACTCACCCGTCCATTACTCACCGTGAGCTTTCACCCCATTGTCAATAACCTTCCCAGGAACTCATTCTTACTCATGACATGCAAAAACCTCCGCAGGTACCTCACCGCCTACGGTACAGTACCGCTGTACCACGCGGGGCACGACCTGAACCACTCCTCTTCCTCCCTGTACCGTAATGGAACCACGATATATATATATATATATATATATATATATATATATATATATATATATATATATATATATATATATCGAGAGAGAGAGAGAGAGAGAGAGAGAGAGAGAGAGAGAGAGAGAGAGAGAGACTGATAGATATAGACTGATATATATAGAGAGAGACTGATAGATAGACTGACTGATATATCGATAGACAGACAGCTAGGTAAACAGATAGACACAGACAGATAGATAATCCCCTGGCATTCCCCAATCACTAATCAACGGAGACGTAATTAACGTGGAAAGAGAACAAGGCAATTGGTGGCCTTCCTCCTCCTCCTCCTACTGCTCCTCCTCCTCCTCCTCGTCCTCCTCCCTCCTCCTCATCCTCCTCCCTCCACCTTCTCCTTTCTCCTCCCTCCTCCTCCTACTACTCCCTCCTCCTCCTCCTCCTCGTCCTCCTCCTCCTACTCCTCCTCCTCCTACCTCCTCCTCCTCCTTCCTCCTACTCCTCCTCCTCCTCCTCCTCCTCCTCCTCCTCCTCCTTCCTCCTCCTCCCTCCTCCTCCTCCTCCTCCTTGCAACACGGTTCCTGGGTCGTAGCCCGGACGACCCACCTGCTGTCATGCACGTGACTCGCACGTAGGAGGAGGAGGAGGGACAGTGCAAGAAGGACCTATCCAGGCATATCTACTTAACCCCCCCCCCAATCACCACCACCTTCCTCCTCCAACACACACACACACACACACACACACACACACACACACACACACAGAGGCCGACTGTAAGCGACTCTCGCCCTTCTCAACACGCGGGGGATAATACCATCTAATTACATTAATAACAGATTACTTTGGGCGAGGAAATAAAGGACTGTGAATTTCTCTCTCTCTCTCTCTCTCTCTCTCTCTCTCTCTCTCTCTCTCTCTCTCTCTGGGTCACCAAGTGGTCATCGGTGAAGGAGGAACGTGTCACGTACATGTTGCTGTCTGGTGGTGTATATCAAGGCTGTTCTGGGTCATCTTGGCGTTGCCTGCCAGCCAACCCACTCACCCCCACACACCCACCCCACACACACCCGCCCCACACACACCCACCCCACACACACCCACTCCACACACACCCACCCCACACACACCCACCCCACACACACCCACCCCACACACACCCACCACACACACACCCACTCCACACACACCCACCCCACACACACCCACTCCACACACACCCACCCCACACACACCCACCCCACACACCCACCCCACACACACCCACCCCACACACACCCACTCCACACACACCCACCCCACACACACCCACCCCACACACACCCACCCCACACACCCACTCCACACACACCCACCCCACACACACCCACCCCACACACCTACCCCACACACCCACCTCCGCCGCCCCTCTCCCCTCCTCCTTCTCTCTCCCTTCCCCCACCTACCACCGCCCCTCCTTCTTCCCCTCCTTCTCCCCCCCCCCCCAACTCTTCCTCCGCAGGTAAGAGCCACTGGAGAGAGAGAGAGAGAGAGAGAGAGAGAGAGAGTACAGCATAAAAGCGACCAAAGAGACATAAGCGAATGAAGGAGGGAAATCGCATAATGTAGAAATATAATACTAAACGAGGAGAATAAACGACATCATGTTCAACGAGGAGAATAAACGAGTGTTCAACGAGAATAAACATGGCGTTCAATGAGGAGAATAAACGGCATAGCGTTCAACGAGGAGAATATACGGCATAGCGTTCAACGGGGAGAATAAACGACCTGGCGTTCAACGAGGAGAGTAAACGAGGCGAACCACAGAAGCAAATGGAGGGGTTAAAGGTTAAAGAGAGGAGACGTGGCTGTTGTGGTGAGACGGAGGCAGAGATTAGACACGAGATGGTCTTCCATGGGTCCGTCTCAGGGACGGGATGGTCTTCAACGCGTCTCCTCTCTCAGGGACGAGATGGTCTTCAACGGGTCCGTCTCTCAGGGACGAGATGGTCTTCCATGGGTCCGTCTCAGGGACGAGATGGTCTTCAACGCGTCTCCTCTCTCAGGGACGAGATGGTCTTCAACGGGTCTCCTCTGTCAGGGACGAGATGGTCTTCAACGGGTCTCTTAAGATCTTAAAGAGACGAGATGGGTCTTCAACAGTTATCTGTCTGTCTGTCTGTCCCCTTCTCTCTCTCTCTCTCTCTCTCTCTCTCTCTCTCCCTAGATACGTGTGTCAGGGCCCCATCCCTGCAGCCACTCCATCAGCTGCTCCTCATGGCTCTCTCGTGTGTGGTAGCGGTGGGGCGGTGGGTGGGTTACATCACCCACCCACCACCACCACCGCCGCCCACCCACCCACTCCCGATCAAACGGGAGGGGGCGCTGGGCGGCTTCTCGGCGTTGCCGGGAGACAAACAGGACGGCCAAAACGGGGCGACAACGTAACGGCAAACAGGAGAACGAGACAGTTATCCTCCTAATGACCACACGACCTCGCCACACCTCACCTCGATGGGTCGTCATTCCTTTCCCTCATCGCAATTTCCCCCCCTCTCTCTCCTCTCTCCCCCCCACCGCAATTGCCCTGACCCACACCTACTCCTCCTCCTCCCTTTTCCTCCCCCTCCTCCCCATATCATCCACCCATCAGTCGCTGCCGCCCACCCACCCGCCCACCCGCTCCCGCCCGCGCCCCTCCCCCTATTCATGGCGGGAGGGAGGGAGGGAGAGGGGGGGGCCTCCTGTTGGCAGTAATACTAAGTGTAATTACAATTGGCGGACAGGTGTGACGAGCGGTGGCCAGTGTGTGGACAGGTAACTGAGGCGAGCTGATGGACGCGACCTGCATGGTCAGGCCAGGAGGAGGAGGAGGAGGGAAGGAGGGAGGTGGGGAGGTCCTGCAGGCCAGGGCTGAGGGAGAGGGAGAGGGGGAGGGAGAGGGAGAGGGGGGAAGGGTGGTGTCCTATTGTGCTGGAAGCCAGGGGCCTGGGCAGCAGGTCCTGGGGTGGTGTTGGTGCCAGGGAGGAAGGTGGGGACGGTACAGTACTTGTGGTACACCCCAAGTGTGGGGACGGTACAGTACCTGTGGTACACACAAGTGTGGGACGGTACAGTACCTGTGGTACACACAAATGTGGGACGGTACAGTACCTGTGGTACACCCTAAGTGTGGGGACGGTACAGTACCTGTGGTACACACAAGTGTGGGGACGGTACAGTACCTGTGGTACACCCCAAGTGTGGGACGGTACAGTACCTGTGGTACACCCCAAGTGTGGGGACGGTACAGTACCTGTGGTACACCCCAAGTGTTGGGACGGTACAGTACCCGTGGTACACCCCAAGTGTGGGGCGGTACAGTACCTGTGGTACACACAAGTGTGGGACGGTACAGTACCTGTGGTACACACAAATGTGGAACGGTACAGTACCTGTGGTACACCCCAAGTGTGGGGACGGTACAGTAGGTGTGTACCACGCCCACACCTCACTATACCCCACCCATATACTTCACCATATACTACCTATAACCTACACTCTATATGCCGGAAGTACACACACACACACACACACACACACACATACACACACAGCACAAAGCCAAGGATAACTTTACCACTGCGCAAGTGTAAGTGTGTGTGTGTGTGTGTGTGTGTGTGTGTGTGTGTGTGTGTCGACGATTACTTACTGAAGAAAAAAAATAAAGGGCACAAAAAAAGAAAAAAAAAAACAAGGGCGTATCACACGAGCCATCGCCGCTACACAGCAATTACTTAAAACAACATCAACACAACTTAGGAGGACTGGATTGTGCACACGCGCCCGCCAGCGATCGACGCTGGCCAGTGTCGTACCACCGCCACTTCGCGAACCACGACTCTAGAGCGCGGGCGCGCGCGTGCGTGTGTATGTGGAAGATAGATAGACAGATAGATAGATGGAGAGATGGAGAGAGAGAGAGAGAGAGAGAGAGAGAGAGAGAGAGAGAGAGAGAGAGAGAGAGAGAGAGAGAGAGAGCTGGTTCGTGTATATCTCTCAGTCACAGTGAAGATGTCAGAGATAAGGTCATGGGGGTGGGGGAGGGGGGGAGGGGGTTCTGGGCTGGCTGGAAGGGGAGGGGACGGAAGGGAGGGGGAGGGGAAGGAGAGGGGAGGAGCGGAACACTTGCTAATTACTGCATGTGGGTTAATGAGTCTTAATCAAAGAGGTGGAACGAGGCAAGATCGTGACGAGCCGGGGCTGGGGGGGTGGTCTGCCTGCAGGAGGACGCTATCATCATTGTCGCTCTGTTGTCGTCCCCCCTCCCCCTCCCTGGTGTTGGCAGAGGGATGGTGGGGGGGTGTCAGGACCTGGTGTTGGGGGGGCTGGTGGTGTCAGGACCTGGTGTTACCAGAGGTTGGTGTCAGGACATCGTGTTGGCAGGGGGGGGGGGTGTCAGGACCTGGTGTTCGTAGGAGTTAGAACTTGGTGTTGGCAGGGGTTAAGAGACTGGTGTTGGCAGGGGGTGGTCAGAACCTGGTGTTGGCAGGGAGGGGTCAGGGCCTGGTGTTGGTAGAGGGGTCTCCCACTTCTCCTCGTTCCCTCCACCTCTGACACATATAGCCTCTTTGTCAATATATATATATATATATATATATATATATATATATATATATATATATATATATATATATATATAGGGGAGAAAGAATACTTCCCACGTATTCCCTGCGTGTCGTAGAAGGCGACTAAAAGGGGAGGCAGCGGGGGGGGGGGGGGGGGCTGGAAATCCTCCCCTTTCGTTTTTTTTTTTTTTTAATTATCCGAAAGAAGGAACAGAGAAGGAGGCCAGGTGAGGATATTCCCTCAGAGGCCCAGTCCTCTGTTCTTAACGCTACCTTGCGAACGCGGGAAATGGCGAATAGTTTGAAAGATATATATATATATATATATATATATATATATATATATATATATATATATATATATATATATATATATATATATCCTTTATATATATCAATCCTTTCTATGTATATCACCAGATCAACCTCTTTATACCCATAAAATCTCAGCTCTGGAACCATTTCAATACACAGAGGTAGTCTCCCCTCCACCCATCCCATTCACCCCGTTTTCCAAACAACAGCCCTCAAATAAACCCCCGTCTCTTGCCTCACAGTACAACGAAGAAAACGCGAAACCCCACATAAACACCTTTTACACCCTCCCATCATTCCCACTAGAGGGCCACACTTACTTCCAGGAGCAGTCGTCTGGCGCACGAAGTCATCTGAATATTCATAATTTACATATACACATCTCTCGACTCCCGTAAGCTGCAGTCACACACACACACACACACACGGCACACAAGACCTTACCATGTTCCTCTGACAACGCAACGTCTGACGCCCCTCTTTTAGTCCCCCAGCTGCAGTGACGTGGCTTGTGTATACAGAAGACGTTCTCATTGTCTTCCCGTCCACTTACGAACATGTCTTTTTTTTTTTTTTTAAAGCAGTTGTGTACCAAGGAGGGGTAAAAATCTTTGCTATGACCCATCCTTTTCCGACTTCTGCTTCAGTGCGAGAAGGAAGAGAGGAAGATGACTGGTTGCGGGTGTGTCTCATGTCACCGTGGCTGTCTGACCTTGTCTATGGACGGGGTTGGTGAGGGAGGTGAATGCAAGGGCCTTGCAGAAAAAGGAGTGCGTACGCAGTCTGTTTGGAGGTTCAGAGAGAATGGGAAGGGAGTCACTTGTTGTTTTCCGATGACACGGTGCGGGTGGCAGAATCGGGTGAGAAACTGCAGAAGCTGGTCTCTGATTTTGGAAGTGTGTGACAGGAGGTCAGATGGGAATTAACGTGAATAAAAGTAAAGTGTCTATATTCAGCAATGGAGAGAGACATGTGGTTTGAAGTGTGAGTTTGAATGGAGAGATTCTGGTGGAAGTGGAGAGTTTTAGAGAGCTGGAAATGGACACGGCGAAGGTGAGTGTGAGGTTTGAGGTTCTGGACGAAATGAAATGTATGTGAAGAGGTTACCGTCCGTGAGGGCAAGGATGGTACATGTTTGACAGTATTGTGGTCCCAACGGTGTTGTGTGGATGAAAGGTGTGAGTCCGAGATGAAAGGGTACAGAAGAGGGTGGATGTGTTGGAAATAAGATGCATAAAGACAATATTTTCTTGTGAGGAAACATGATCTGATAAGAAGCGATAGGGTAGGACAGATGTAATGGTAGCAAGATGAGTATTTTTAAGAATGGTCTGAAGAGGCGGAGCTGAAACGGTTTGGAGATAAGGAGAGGATGAGTGAGGAGAGGTTGACTAAGAGGATGTACATGTAAGAAGTGTAGGAATCATTTGATTTGATGGATTGCAATCGAAACGTGGAGAGAACTCTTGGAGGTACCTCACACAATCTACCAAGCAATGAAAAAGAGAGACATTGGACAACTTGAAAAAGATAGAACCCGATAAAGATATATCTATTGGGTAATATTTGATCAAGTATACACACACTAATTTTTTTTTTTTAATACTATTCGCCATTTCCCGCATTAGCGAGGTAGCGTTTAGAACAGAGGACTGGGCCTTTGAGAGAATATCCTCACGTGGCCCCCTTCTCTGTTCCTCTTATATATATATATATATATATATATATATATATATATATATATATATTTTTTTTTTTTTTTTTTATACTTTGTCGCTGTCTCCCGCGTTTGCGAGGTAGCGCAAGGAAACAGACGAAAGAAATGGCCCAACCCCCCCCCCCCATACACATGTACATACACACGTCCAGACACGCAAATATACATACCTACACAGCTTTCCATGGTTTACCCCAGACGCTTCACATGCCTTGCTTCAATCCACTGACAGCACGTCAACCCCTGTATACCACATGACTCCAATTCACTCTATTTCTTGCCCTCCTTTCACCCTCCTGCATGTTCAGGCCCCGATCACACAAAATCTTTTTCACTCCATCTTTCCACCTCCAATATATATATACACACACACACGTGTATATGAGCGGATGGGCCATTCTTCGTCTGTTTCCTGGCGCGCTATATATATACCTCGATGACGCGGGAAACGGCGACCCAAGTATATGTCATAAACAACACGTTTTCTGTCACTTGTGTGAG
>NC_092234.1:46233011-46243011 GCF_036320965.1 Panulirus ornatus | reverse complement strand
TTAACAGAGACTTTCCAATTGCCCCCCGACATGAACACGGGGGCCCCCCCCCCGCTACCAGCGTCATCATCCGTTAAGTAAAACTTATTTAAAAAAAAAAGAAAAAAAGAAAAAAGAGAAAGATAGATAAGAAGGGGGTGTGTGCTGCGCCGTTTTCTGACACACACCCACACACACACACTCACACACACGCACAACATAACAGGTTGTTAATACAGTTTCCATTCTTCATCAGCGACGTGTTAGCTCCCCCAGGGTTTAAGGAATTAAGCTTAGCCCCCCCCCCCCCCACGCACCCGACACCCCCCCCCCACACACAGACACTCGCTGGTGCCCGGATATCGTGAGGGGGGGGGGGGTTTACTTCGGGGCAAATTATACACTGCCGATCTTTACAAGGAAACGGGTATGTAATCTTTTTCCTGGGCCGGTTTCAACCCCCGCGGGTGTGTGTGTGTGTGTGTGTGTGTGTGTGTGTGTGTGTGTAGGACGAAGGTCTGCGCTCCGTTACACATTGAAGGGTAAGGACAATGCGCACACTAAGTGGTCATCTGTAATATATATATATCTTTCAAACTATTCGCCATTTCCCGCATTAGCGAGGTAGCGTTAAGAACAGAGGACTGGGCCTTTGAGGGAATAACCTCACCTGGCCCAATTCTCTGTTCCTTCTTTTGGAAAATTAAAAAAAAAAAAAAAGTATATATATATATATATATATATATATATATATATATATATATATATATATATATATATATATATACAATGAACACCTACACAACGAAACGAAGAGCCTCTCCATACAATCCCATTTCCATTTGCTTCTCCCCCCGCCCACCCACAACAAGCAAACACTTTAAAAATAATAAAACATTCACACACACACAGAAATGAGCCGATGAAAGCAATACCCAACCACCCCTTCCGACTCTTGGGTCTTCGTAAACACAACATCCCACCAGACACACACACACACACACACACACACACACACACACATTTGAAACCACACTCCCCAGACACATGCGGGTCACACTTTCTTCCCTTCCCCGCTTTTGGGACACCAGCTGACTGCACTTTCTCCCTGTACGTCACTCATTTGCAAGCAGGAGACCCCCCCCCCCCCCTCAAGTTACCTGAACCAAACCATTCTCTCTTATTGGTAACAGTATTTGTAACAGGTAACCCTCACAGTCCTTCACGAGTTACTTCTGTTGGCAAAACAGCACACATTACTCTGGTAATCCTGATACATTACCTCATTAAAGGTATTTTTTTTTTTTTTTTGGGGTGGCAAATGTGAGCGTTTCCACGCGTGAATGGTTTTGTAATGCGAACAGGAAAGCCATATCCAAAATTTCTGGACGAAACGTTCATCCCATTTACATCATCCTGATGCATCTGGCATCTCCCCCCCACACACATCGGAGAGTTGCCACATTTTCTATGGAAAATATCTCGTGCGCTTCCCCCCCCTTCTTCCCCTTTTTATCTCTTGTCATCATTTCGATAAAACTTTTTGCCTGAGTGCTTTTGTTTGTGAACTTTAACTTAAAAAGTTTCAGATAAGATCCAAGAGTTGGGTTCAAGCCTCGGAAATAACCGCTGTCGTACGAATTATATATATATATATATATATATATATATATATATATATATATATATATATATATATATATATATATATATATATATATATATATATATATATATAATATATATATATATATATATATATATATATATATATATATATATATATATATATATATATACATCCCGTTACGTCATTATTTCCTAATTAACAGCCACCCACCAAAAAAAAAAAAAATCTTTGCGATTATAATAAATATCATTATGGAATATTGTCCTGCATAAATTAATTAAATAACTAGTTATCACCAGGACCCCCCTACGTCAGCCACGTTCTTTCTGCATGACTGCCACAATGGAGAACAACGGATCCAAATTTATTACAATATCCAAATGTGTTTTTCGCTCACGTTCGCGGTGGGTGGGTGGGTGGTGAGGTAGGGGAGGTGAGGGAGGGGGGGTGGGAGGTGAGGGAGGGTGGGAGGGGAGGGAGAGGAGGAGGGGGGGTTGAAAAAAAAATGAAAATTCACCGTCTTTTTTTCTTTTTTGGATGACCACCTCGGTCGGTCATGGCTAATATTTACCGCCCAGTCTTCAAAAGTTGGTTGAAGGAAGCCAATAAATGAATATATATATATATATATATATATATATATATATATATATATATATATATATGGGTATGTTTGAAGGAATAGTGGTTCCAACAATGGTGTATGGTTGCGAGGCGTGGGCTATGGATAGAGTTGTGCGCAGGAGGATGGATGTGCTGGAAATGAGATGTTTGAGGACAATGTGTGGTGTGAGGTGGTTTGATCGAGTAAGTAATGTAAGGGTAAGAGAGATGTGTGGTAATAAAAAGAGTGTGGTTGAGAGAGCAGAAGAGGGTGTTTTAAAATGGTTTGGTCACATGGAGAGAATGAGTGAGGAAAGATTGACCAAGAGGATATATGTGTCAGAGGTGGAGGGAACGAGGAGAAGTGGGAGACCAAATTGGAGGTGAAAAGATGGAGTGAAAATGATTTTGAGTGATTGGGGCCTGAACATGCAGGAGGGTGAAAGGCGTGCAAGGAATAGAGTGAATTGGAACGATGTGGTATACCGGGGTCGACGTGCTGTCAATGGATTGAACCAGGGCATGTGAAGCGTCTGGGGTAAACCCTGGAAAGTTCTGTGGGGCCTGGATGTGGAAAGGGAGCTGTGGTTTCGGTGCATTATTACATGACAGCTAGAGACTGAATGTGAACGAATGTGGCCTTTGTTGTCTTTTCCTAGCGCTACCTCGCACACATGAGGGGGGAGGGGGTTGTTATTCCATGTGTGGCGAGGTGGCGATGGGAATAAATAAAGGCAGACAGTATGAATTATATACATGTGTATATATGTATATATCTGTGTGTGTATATATGTATGTATAAGTTGAGATGTATAGGTATGTATATGTGCGTGTGTGGACGTGTATGTATATACATGTGTATGTGGGTGGGTTGGGCCATTCTTTCGTCTGTTTCCTTGCACTACCTCGCTAACGCGGGAGACAGCGACAAAGCAAATATATATATATATATATATATATATATATATATATATATATATATATATATATATATATATAGAACAAGACTATTTTTTCTCTCTCCTGCTAGACTGCACTCTATGACATCACATTCCCTGCCCCGCCCCCAACACGCCAACGCCTCCCCTTCCCCCATCCTCCACACTTCTTTCAAAATTGCTGCTCTTGTCTTAATTACATTACACCGGTCTTATAGATGAAAAAAAAAGAATAATAAACAAAAGCACTTTACCTTCTGGCGATAACAATCACTTTATTCCGAACCCGTTGTCGCTTCCTCAGAACCACTTTATCTGATATCCGACATTCCTTCCTTCCCTTCCAGGAAAGGGAGCGCATTGTCAAAAGGTCATTATATATATATATCATCGTCTTGTACAACACACGAAATTTCCAGAAGCACAGCGCGCGCGCGCGTGTGTATGTGTATGTGTGTGTGTGTGTGTGTGTGTGTGTGTGTGTGTAACAGCCATGGAGGAGCTGTTATGTACGAGTATCCTTTTATATATATATATATATATATATATATATATATATATATATATATATATATATATATATATAGATAGATAGATAGATAGATAGATAGATAGACATAGATAGATATATGATAGACAGATATAGATAGATAGATAGATATAGATACATAGAGATTGATAGATATAGATAGATAGATAGATATCCGCGTCTACTCGGTGTTTCAAAACTGGTCCTCCTTCCGTGCCGTGGAGGTGTCTGGCAGCAGCCCCCCCTCCCGCGCGCCTGACTTACAGCTCAGAGATGGCAATCTGGGACACACGCGTCACGCAAACATGACTTTAAATACGAGACAAAAAAAAAAAGAAAAAAAATCCGTTAAGAATGTGTGTGTCTGTGTGTCTGTTGCTCCTTCGCCCTTCCCCCAATCCCTCCTCGCCCCGCCGCTATCACCAGCAGACGATCATTCTTTCACTGGCTTCTTTCGTCAATTTTCTGTAGTTTACTTCTTTTTCTTTCTTTCTTCATTCGTCATTCACTCGCTGATCCGTCTGCTGCATTCACAACCCCGAGGAGGTGTGGGGCGGGCCGCCCGCGCCCACCCCCCGGTGACACCTTATTCCCTCCCTCCCCTCACCCCTCACCTACCCTCCCTCCCCTCACCTCACCCCTCACCGTGGGTCTCCGCGGGAGGTGGAGGAGGAGGAGGTCGCTGCTGCGACGGAATGCAAGTCTGGCGGCATTCGGCAAAATGTTATCTAAATGTTATCTTGCGATTACGAGACGCGACGCGACGGACGTGGACGTGTTCCACAAGGCGCCCCCCTGCGTCCATTATGCTATCCCAGCTCTTGAAATGTCGCCCTCACGAAAGAATGCCAGCCCTCCGTTCGTGTGTAATCGAGCCGCACGATACGAATGAACGTACGTACGTACCCCCGTACAGACACACACACACGAACGTACGGATACGGGTAAATAATTCACAAGGTGGGTTTGCCTTCCAGCCTGTGTGAGACAGCACTTACATATGAACGATCAATGATCCAATCTAAGGCAATATGTGAGCTATAGAAGAGGGGCTTCTGCGTCCTCCGTTGATGGTCTGCGTCCTCCGTTGATGGTCTACGTCCTCCGTTGATGGTCTGCGTCCTCCGTTGATGGTCTGCCTTCTCCGTTGATGGTTTCCGTTCTCTGTTGATGGTCTGCGTTCTCCGTTGCTGGTCTGCGTCCTCCGCTGATGGTCTGCGTCCTCCGCTGATGGTCTGCGTTCTCCGTTGATGGTTTGCGTCCTCCGTTAATGGTCTGCGTCCTCCGTTGATGGTCTGCGTTCTCCGTTGATGGTCTGCGTTCTACGTTGATGGTCTGCGTCCTCCGCTGATGGTCTGCGTCCTCCGTTGACGGTCTGCGTCCTCCGCTGATGGTCTGCGTTCTCCGCTGATGGTCTGCGTCCTCCGTTGATGGTCTGCATTCTCCGTTGATGGTTTGCGTCCTCCGTTGATGGTTTGCGTTCTCCGTTGATGGTCTGCGTTCTCCGTTGATGGTCTGCGTCCTCCGTGGATGGTTTGCGTCCTCCGTTGATGGTTTGCGTTCTCCGTTGATGGTCTGCGTTCTACGATGATGGTCTGCGTTCTCCGCTGATGGTTTCCGTCCTCAGTTGATGGTCTGCGTCCTCCGATGATGGTTTGCGTCCTCCGCTGATGGTCTGCGTCCTCCGCTGATGGTCTGCGTTCTCCGTTGATGGTTTGTGTCCTCCGTTAATGGTTTGCGTCCTCCGTTGATGGTCTGCGTCCTCCGCTGATGGTCTGCGTCCTCCGTTGACGGTCTGCGTCCTCCGCTGATGGTCTGCGTCCTCCGCTGATGGTCTGCGTCCTCCGTTGATGGTCTGCGTCCTTCGCCGCTGATCATCTGCGTCCTCCATTGATGGTCTGCGTCCTCCGTAACCTCCTCACCGTAGCGGCAGGAGAGATAATTGGGGGGAGGAGGAGGAGGAGGAGGAGTCGCGAGGTCGGACAAGGTGATTAAATTGTCCAAGTTTTGGCCAATAGGTAACGAGCAGCGTCCCCCAAGGACGCACGGCCGGGCTCCACACCACCCTGACTGTGATGATGATAATGATGATGGTGATGATGATGATGATGATGATGGTGATGATAATGATGATGATGGTGATGATGATAATGATGGTTATGATAATGATGGTGATGATGATGATGGTGGTGTTGGTGATGATGATGATGATGATAATGATGGTGATGATGGTGATGATGATGGTGATGATGATGATGATGGTGATGATGATAATGATGGTTATGATAATGATGGTGATGATAATGATGGTGATGATAATGATGGTGATGATGATGATGGTGGTGTTGGTGATGATGATGATAATGATGATGGTGATGATGATGATGGTGGTGTTGGTGATGATGATGATAATGATGATGGTGATGATGATGATGGTGGTGTTGGTGATGATGATGATAATGATGATGGTGATGATGATGATGATGGTGATGATAATGATGATGATGGTGATGATAATGATGATAATAATGATAATGATGATGGTGATCATCATAATGGTGGTGTTGGAGATGATAATGATAATGATGATAATGATAATGATGATGATAATGATGATGATAATGATGATGGTAATGATAATGATGATAATGATGATGGTAATGATAATGATGATGATAATGATGATGGTGATCATCATAATGGTGGTGTTGGAGATGATAATGATAATGATAATGATAATGATGATGGTGATGATAATGATGGCGATTGTCACCACGGCGGTGGTGGCGTTGGAGACGACGTGGCGGTGACGCCGCTCGTGAATCGTGATGGCGTTACTGGCAGTGGTGGAGATGGTGGGGATGGTGTTGGTGATATGCTAGTGGAGTGAGGGGGAGGGGTTAGTTGATGGCGGTGATGATGAAGATGGTGGTGGTTGGTGACGGTGGGGAGGGAGGGGGAGGGAGAGGAAGGGAGGGGGAGGGTGTAGGAAGGAGGGGCCGTGTGTGTGTGTGTGTGTGTGTGTGTGTGTGGGAACCTGACGCAGCGATAAGTAAGGTAAGGTAGGCGGGTGGCGGACGAAATGAACGGTTGGGCTAAGAGGCTGCTTGTCCCTCCTCCTCCTCCTCCGCCTCCCTCACTCCTCCGCCTCCTCCTCCTCCTCCTCCTCCTCCCTCACTCCTTCCCTACGTCATTTCCCCTCCCCTCACCCCTCCTTATCTAAAAGGGTGCCTACCCATGTATACCTTGGGTAAATCCCAGAGTAAATCCTAGGGTAAATCCCAGGGCAAATCCCAAAGTAAATCCTAGGGTAAATCCCAGGGCAAATCCTAGGGTAAATCCCAGGGTAAATCCTAGGGTAAATCCCAGGGTAAATCCCAGGGCAAATTGTAAACCCAGACGGAGGCTGTGTACCCACTTTTCCTCATGACCGTCTGCCTGTTCCTCTCCCTCATGGCTGCCTTCACGGAGGACTGCAGACGTGTGTGTGTGTGTGTGTGTGTGTGTGTGTGTGTGTGTGTGTGTGTGTGTGTGTGTGTGTGTGTGTTTGTGTGTGTGTTTGTGTGTGTGTGTGTGTGTGTGTGTGTGTGTGTGTGTGTGTGTGTGTGTGTGTGTGTGTGTGTGTGTGTGGTGGGGGGACACGAGAACAGGAGGGAGGGCCTGTGCTGGTCAATGGTCAAGCAGGGGAGGATGGGGAAGGGTAGGGTAGGGTCAGACAATGGTCTTAATATGGACTGCAATACAACCTTTGACGAACGCTGCTCCACACGAGGGTTGTTAAGAGCGGGAGGCTATAACCCAGGGGGAAGGGGGGTTGTATGTACACCGGAGGGAAGGGCGGTACCTCACCACTACACACTATGACAATGTTGTCTCGTCATCTTTTACGTGCCGGATGTTGAGCCAGAGGGCGAGGTGGGGAGGTCACCTCTGCTTTGCTACGGTGCAGTAAAGTGCAGCGGCATGCAGAGTGTGCTGGGTGTGTAGTGTGTAGTACACAAGAGGAGGCTGTGTGCTGGGGGTGTAGTACACAACAGGAGGTGCTGGGTGCAGTATACAACAAGGAGACGGTGTGCTGGGGGTGTAGTACACAACAGGAGGTGCTGGGTGCAGTACACAACAAGGAGACGGTGTGCTGGGGGTGTAGTACAGAACAGGGAGACAAGGTACTCGTGTGTGTGTGCATGTGTGTGTGTGTGGAACAGAGCGGATGATGCAGGAGGAGGAGGAGGAGGAGCAGCAGCAGGAGGAGGGAGGGGATAGGTGGTGTGTGTGTGTGTGTGTGTGTGTGTGTGTGTGTGTGTGTGTGTGTGTGTGTGCAGTAGTAGTAGTAGTAGGCTGGCAGTCTCCTGGGTACAGTTAAGATTACACAGCCCCTCCTCCCGGACTAAAAACCCGCCTCGTTCGTCTAACATACATTATTCACAAGCGCAGCAGGTAAAGCCAGATTCTTTATAATGCCCCGGGGAACACCACGCCTGAGAGAGGCCCATAAGCTCTGGTGCAGAGCCACCAGCAGGAGTGGGGAGGGAGAGGGAGAGAGAGAGAGAGTGAGTGGTGGGGAGAAGAAGGTGGACGGAAGGAGGGAGAGGAGGAGAGGAGAGGGAGGGAGAGAAGCGACGGCCACCACGCTAACCAACGCCCACCTAAGGCCGTGCCAAAGGGGTGCCACCAACAACTTGAGGGATCTGAGGGTGATTAGGAGGGAGGCAGGGAGTGAGGGGGACACAGTAGCGGTCGGCGGCCCCCGTCGTGCCACTAGCCGCCCCTCTCCTCTCCTGCAGGAGGAGGAGGAGGAAGGGGCGGCGGTGGTGGTGGGGGAGTGTTGGAACAACCAGCAGTAATGTTTAAGGATTGAAGAAGAGGATGGTAGTGAGGAAGGAACGCCGTTTATGACTGTTCTTTATGTTGCCCGCCACCGCCAGCCGACACCACCCTCACTCCCTCCCACCCACCCACACACAGCCCTGGTCCACACCCCCCTGCCTAGGTGCACACTCCACCCTTATCCACAAAACCCGTCCACATCTTCCCCTCCCATGCCTTCATCCATAACCCACCCACGTCCAGAGCCCCCATCCTCACTGAGCCCACACCCACAATCGGTCCCCATTCACATCCCGGCCCACACAACCACCACACCCGAAGCTCAACCCGCCCATACTATTCCCTCTACGTCCACGCCCAGCTCACATCCACAACCCATCCGTACCCCACCCACATCCACACCTCGTAAAGTACCCCAAACTCACATCCCACTCTTAAATCCACACCTCATCCACATCCCTTACACACTCAGGCGATGGCTTAATATTCTCACCTCGTCTCCACATACTTCACATCCATACTTCCATCCCATACACACACACACACGTAAGAACATGTGAAGAATTGAAGAATAAGTTCAAAGGTGTTTTCACAGTGGAACTCACCAAAGCTCCTTCAATTCTAGTAAGATGTTATGGAGTTCAGGACAACACCGAGATGTCTACATGGTGCATTGATAGAACACTTGAGGGTCTTGACCCATACAGGATGTGTGTGTGTGTGTGTGTGTTGTGTGTGTGTGTGTGTGTGTGTGTGTGTGTGTGTGTTGTGTGTGTGTGTGTGTGTGTGTGTGTGTGTGTGTGTGTGTGTGTGTGTTGGTACACGACACAGACCTCTTGAAACACTGTTCAAGGTGTCGCTTTAGGAAGGCAAAGTGCACAGGGCAAACTTCATGCCCATCTTTAAGTAAGGAGATCGAGAAGAGGCGCGGAACTACAGGCCGCTCTCCAAGACGAGTGTGGTCTGTGTAAGGTACTGGATAATATAATCAGAAACCAAATGGACGACTTTCTACACGGGAGATATTACATAAGAAGGGCAAGCGTAACGAATGTGATAGATTTCTACGAGAGAGTAAGCTCTGTCTTGGACAAAAGGTACGGTTGATGGATCATTGTTTGTAAATGGTCAACCAGAAAGTATTTGACACTGTGCCGCATGAGAGGCTGATTAAAAACCTGGAATACCAGGGCAGGAATAAGGAGGAGACGACTTCGATGGATAGGTTATCACAGTCGAAGTGATCGAAGTACTCACGTCCGAGGAGCTTTCTCCAAATGGACTGAGGTCACCAGTGGGGTGCCGCAGGGTCTTGTTTTGGTCCCGCAACTCTTCTAGATCTGTGTGAACGACTTGCCCAAATGTACGGACTCCTACCTGAATAAGTTTGCAGATGATGCGGATGTCGCGAAGAACGTGAAATGCGAAGGGAAACTGGCATCAACTTACGCGGTGAGCCTAAACAGACTATAAAGCTGGGTCTGATGCGTTACT
>NC_092234.1:46225511-46230511 GCF_036320965.1 Panulirus ornatus | reverse complement strand
GAGAACAAATGAGGGCAATGGTGAAAGGAAATGAAGTGGTGACAGATAAAGAAGAGGCGAAGAGAAGTGAGTATTTAGAAAGACTGCTCAGTGTGTTAGACGATAGTGTGACGGACGCTTTGTATCTGGAACGAGGCGGTGTGAGGGTAAGACAATTCCGGAAGATATGTGAAGAGAGAGGAGGTGGAGAAAGCCTTGCATAAGGGTGAAGTGCGGCAAAGCGGCACGAGTGAATGGGATTGCAGCCGAGTCTCTGAAGAAAGGGGATGACAGTGTTGTTGACTGGTTCGGTCAGATTATTCAACAACGGCATCACTGAAGGGTGCGGTGCCTGATCACTAGTATAACACATGTCCTTATGTACAGGAAAAGTGGACCAAAGTGAACCTTATGTACAGGAAAAGAGGACCAAAGTGAATACTAAATCGAGTCTTTTGGGTATACTGAGTGAAGCATTGGGAAGAGTGGCGAGCAAAACGTTCGTGGAATGCAAAGAACATCTGTGGGTTCAGGAGGGGGAGAGGACGTTTAGACAATGTTTGCTTTGATGAAATTGTGCGAAAAGTACTTGGAGAGTGATACGTATCCTGTATTTATGGATCTCAAGAAAATGTATGCTAAGGCTGACAAAGAGGCCGTGTAGAAGGTGCTATGAACATACTGGGTAGATGAGAAATTCATAATGCAATGAGCAGGTTTTACTGGGAGAGTAAGGCATATGTGCAAATAGGAGGGGAGGAGGGTAAGTGGTTCTCGTTGAAGGTGGGCCTAACTCACGGTGCATGATGACACCGTGGGTTTAATCCGTCTACGGACGGGGTGGTAAGACAGGCGAATGCCAGGGTGATAGAGAGAGGGCTGGGTCTACGGTATGCTAAGGAAGTGGCGAGGGGGTGGGTGAATCTGCGGTCTGTAGACACCATAAAGAAATTCTAAAAGCTGATGACGCTTTTGGAGAGTTTGTGTGGCGGAGCAGGGACATGAGGCAGGATGGTATGAGTCTGAATGGGGAGGACATGGAGGAGTAAGGCGTTTCAGGTACCTAGTAGTGACCGCAGCAGCGGAGGGCGCCATGGAAGATAAAAGAGTCAAAGGGTAGGAGAGAGGACTACGGTTCCTGAGTGAGTTAAAGAGATGTGTTAAGGAGAGGCCAGTGTGTCTTCGGGCAAAGAAAGGTATGTGTTAAGGTTCAGTCATCCCAAAAGTGGGTGCGAGTCTCAAGCCTTGCAAGGAAAAGTAAGGGCAAGGATGGACGACATGTGATGTAAGGCGGGCTGATCATTCAAGGAAAGACAGTGTTGGAGAGAGGGGCGTGGTAGTAAGCGGAGCACGACAGTGAGAGTTGACCAGAGGATGCTGCAATGGTTTGGACACATGGAGAGGATGAGTGAAGAGATAGACAGATATGGAAGGAACAAGGAAGATGGGTAAAGCAAGGAGATGAAAGAATGAGGCTCCGGAATATCGGGGCCTGTGTATTGTGCAAGGCACGAGGCACGTATGGGACAGAATGAATTGGATTGACGTGGTATATGGGGAGCCTAAGGAGGTGCTGTCTATGGTCTGAACCCTGGCATGTAAAGCGGTTCCAGTAAACCATGGAATAATCACTGCGGTTTGGCTGTGGATGGTAGGCTATGGTTTCCGTACACTGTACATAAGTAGTGTGTGTGTGTGTGTGTGTGTGTGTGTGTGTGTGTGAATCATTCCAATGTCAGTGTGTTCCTTAAGGTACCTCCTTAATTCAGCAACAGGGCATCATAATGATGATAACGATAACAAAAACAATGGTGGTTAAGTTCTCATTAGTTCATCCTTACCCATACGCCCTACCCATACGCCCTGTTCGTCACAGCTGGAAGAGTTGAAGCTGCCGCTCACTATTACACACACTAGATCCTACAGTGTGTAGAAACAAGAGGCCGAGTTAGGGTCTAGATGCTAAAGGCACCACCAAGACGCGCCCACACGGCTCTGAACGTGTGTTGGAAAGATACGTGGGTTTACTGAAGACACGGGAAAGGCGTACCTTAGTCCTGTCACACACCACGACCCACCCCCAGCCCTCTCACACACCACGACCCACCCCAGCACTCTACTTTCACACACACCACGACCCACCCCAGCCCTCTACTCTCACACACCACGACCCACCCCTACGCTCAAACAGAACGACCCACCCCAGCCCTTTCACTCGCCACGACCCACCCCAGCACTCTACTCTCACACACACCAAGACCCACCCCAGCCCTCTACTCTCACACACACCACGACCCATCCCAGCCCTCTACTCTCACACACACCACGACCCACCCCAGCCCTCTACTCTCACACACACCACGACCCATCCCAGCCCTCTACTCTCACACACACCACGACCCACCCCAGCCCTCTACTCTCACACACACCACGACCCACCCCAGCCCTCTACTCTCACACACACCACGACCCATCCCAGCACTCTACTCTCACACACACCACGACCCATCCCAGCCCTCTTGAACATCACGACCTACCCCAGACAGCCACAAACCACGACCCCCACCCACCCCTGACCCACCACACAGTACCCATTAAACACTAAATCCGTCACCAGGGCTCCGCCCTGCGGGTCCGGCCTACACGACAGGCCCTCTGGGTCACGCAGGCCGCCACCCTCCCTCCTGCAGAAGTGGGCAATAAAGTCCCCATCCCAACACACCATCCCAGAGTCCCCACCCCTCCCTCCCTCCATCACCCCCCCCCCTCCTGACTATCCCAGCCCAAACTCCCAAGGTAAGTCATCCCCCGACCCCCACCCTCCCTCTCTCCTCCAAGGGCGCTACACACAGAGGCAATGAAGCCTCGAAGTACAAGCTCTTGGAGGGGAGGAGGGAGTGGGGTTCGAACCCTTGGAATCGACTGGTTTTATCGACGAGGTGATTCAGTCACACACACACACACACACACACACACACACACACACACGACGACACCTGGTCTGGTTGACTCGGACCACACGGCGTCCGGTAGTGCTACGGACGGTACCTGCGACCGGCGTCCGGTAGTGCTATGGACGGTACCTGTGACCGGCGTCCGGTAGTGCTACGGACGGTACCTGTGACCGGCGCCCGGTAGTGCTACGGACGGTACCTCCGACCGGCGCCCGGTAGTGCTACGGACGGTACCTCCGACCGGCGCCCGGTAGTGCTACGGACGGTACCTGTGACCGGCGCCCGGTAGTGCTACGGACGGTACCTGTGACCGGCGCCCGGTAGTGCTACGGACGGTACCTGTCACCGGCGCCCGGTAGTGCTATGGACGGTACCTGCGACCGGCGTCCGGTAGTGCTACGGACGAGTCGTTCTTTAAGTTCTACGCTGAGCCCCCTGCACGTGGTACACCTGGCCTCCGCACGTGGCACGCCTGGCCTCCGCACGTGGCACGCTTGGCCTCCGCACGTTTACACCTGGCCTCCACACGTGCCGCGCTTGGCCTCTGCACGTGGCGCGCTTAACCTCCGCACGTGGCACACATGACCTCCGCACGTAACACGCCTGACCTCCGCACGTGGCACACTTGATCTCCGCACGTTTACACCTGTCCTCCGTACGTGAAGCCATCAGTCTCCGCACGTGCTACACCTACCCTCCGTACGTGATACACCTGCCCTCCGCGCGTGCTACACCAGGCCCCCCGCACACGCTACACCAGACCCTCCACACGTGCTACCCCAGCTCCCAGCACGTGCTACACCTGGTCTCCCGCACGTGCTACACCTGGTCTCCCGCACACGCTACACCAGACCCTCCACACGTGCTACACCTGCCCTCCGCACGGCGCTTCCCCTACCAGCACGTCAAGGGTGGGGTGAGGGGTCAGGGGTTGGGGTGGTGGGGTATCAAGGGGATGGGGGTGGGTGGTGGGTTGGGGTGGGGGTGGGTGGTGGGCTGGGGTGGGGGGTATCAAGGGGATGGGGGTGGGTGGTGGGTTGGGTTGGGGAGGAGGGGGGGTACGCTGTTTACACTTGCAGATGTCTGGCATAAGTCAGTGTCCCAGAGGTGGGCCTCCCAGGTGCCATTATCCCCCCCCCCCTCCGCACCCGCCGCATGCGGCGGGTCCAACAGGGCCATAAACATTACGGCCGCTCCCTGCCGCCGCCACGGCCGCTTGCGGGCTGTAAGGTTCGGGTGACACCGCGTGACGCGACCCCTTCCCTGCCTGCTGGTGTCGTCACCGCATGCGGGTGAAACGGTCACGGGACCGACGCTTGCGGCCATACTGCCACGAAGGGTCGACGCTTGCGGTATTACTACCATGGGAACGGGCGCGTGCGGTCCTACTGCCCCCGGGGATCGACGCCTGCGGCTATACTACCCCAGAGAACCGACGCATGCGACCAAAAAACCCATAACACGCGTCAACACCTCCCGCACGCGACGCTTGCGGCCAAATCACACGCGTCTTAGATCACATGATCGCGCACTTGCACGCTCGCGGATGATCACACGCACACACGCACGCGTGCGTTGCTTATGCACGTGCGTGCGAGACAAGACCATACATATATATATATATATATTGGAAAGGATCACGGTTTTGCGCGTGATCAAGTATATTCCTATGAGTCCACGGGGAAAATGAAACACGAAAAGTTCCCAAGTGCAGATTCGTGTAATAATCACATCATCAGGGAAGACACAAGAGAGAAATATAACAGTCAGTTGATATACAACGAAGAGACGTAGCTAGGACGCCATTTGGTAAACATGCGATTGGACAATCACATGTTTACCAAATTGCGTCCTAGCTTCGTCTCTTCGATGTATATCAACTGACTTATATTTCTATCTTGTGTCTCCCCTGATGATGTGATTATTACACGAGATTGCACTTGGAAATTTATCGTGTTTCATTTTCCCCGTGGACTCTTAGGAATATATATATATATATATATATATATATATATATATATATATATATATATATATATATATATATATATATCAACCAAGACAAAG
>NC_092234.1:46213011-46220511 GCF_036320965.1 Panulirus ornatus | reverse complement strand
ACGACCCTAGATATCTTTCCGCGACCCTAGATATCTTTCCGCGACCCTATATATCTTTCCGCGACCCTAGATATCTTTCCGCGACCCTATATATCTTTCCGCGACCCTAGATATCTTTCCGCGAACCTATATATCTTTCCGCGATCCTAGATATCTTTCCGCGACCCTAGATATATTTCCGCGACCCTAGATATTTTTCCGCAGCCCTAGATATCTTTCCGCGACCCTAGACATTTTTCCGCAACCCTAGATATCTTTCCGCGACCCTGGATATCTTTCCGCGACCTTAGATATCTTTCCACGACCCTATATATCTTTCCACGACCCTAGATATCTTTCCGCGACCCTAGATATCTTTCCGCGACCCTAGATATCTTTCCGCGACCTTAGATATCTTTCCACGACCCTAGATATCTTTCCGCGACCCTAGATATCTTTCCGCGACCCTAGATATGTTTCCATGACCCTAGATATCTTTCCACGATCCTAGATATCTTTTCACGGCCCTAGATATCTTTCCATCGCCACTCACAGGTTGGGGTGGGGGGGGGGGGTGAGATTCTCCATAGTGAGAGAGGGAGAGGTTGTGTCACTCTCCCGGTGAACGTCCATTCACACACACTGTCAACCTTCAGCCAACCCGTAGTGAGACTCGAGTGAGAGCACGCGGGGGAGAGAGAGGAGAACCTCTCACTCAAGCCAATCATAAGTTGGAGAGAGAGGTGAGAGTAGGCGGGAGAGCCTCTCTCAAGCCAATCATAAGTAGGAGGGAGAGGTGAGAGTGAGTAGGCGAGAGAGCCTCTCTCAAGCCAATCGTAAGTAGGGGAGAGAGGTGAGAGTAGGCGGGAGAGCCTCTCTCACTCAAGCCAATCGTAAGTAGGAGACAAGTGAGTGCAAGGGGAGAGAGAGAGAGAGAGAGAGAGCGCGCTCCTCTCTCTCTCTCTCTCCCTCCCCCTCGACCAATCCTGGCCGGTGTGCAGGGGCGTGCGTGGCCGGCCACACCACAATGTCTGGCTCGGGCCAGATTTCTACCTCCTCTGGCCGGCGTCCTGGCCACCACCACCCCCCTCCATCCCGGCCAAATTAAAACGTGTGTGTGTGTAGGGCGCTACTGCACCCAGGGGCCTCACTCTCCCGCACCGGCAGGAGCTACCACTAACACCGCCACACCACACCTTCCCTCCTCCTCCCTCCTCCTGGAGGAGGAGGAGGGAAGGTGGCGAGGGGGAGGGCCGCCGCCGCCGCTGGGCATACGCCGCCTGCGGCCACCGCAGGCGACACCGACGAGCGGCCATGGGTCCGGTGATGCTGGCTGAGGGGCGGTAGAGAGAGAGAGAGAGAGAGAGAGAGAGAGAGAGAGAGAGAGAGAGAGAGAGAGAGAGAGAGAGAGAGAGAAGCCTTAGAACTACCCAGAGGGTCAGAAGGGCCCCTTGAGGGCACCCGAAGGCCCTGGGAGAGGCGAGGTAGTCGGGAGCCTCGAAAGAAAACGGGTCGTGGAGGCGCTAAGACTGACCATAGGAAGGAGGAGGAGGAGGGGGGAGGGAGGGGTCTTGATGTATAAGGACCTTTTAAAGGCTGATGTAGTAGCCAAGGGGCTTTGAGAAAAAGGCTCTGGCATAAGATAGAAGGAAGCATTGAGAAAAAGGCTCTGGTATAAGATAGACAGAAGCATTGAGAAAAAGGCTCTGGCATAAGATACACAGAAGCATTGAGAAAAAGGCTCTGGCATAAGATACACAGAAGCATTGAGAAAAAGGCTCTGGCATAAGATACACAGAAGCATTGAGAAAAAGGCTCTGGCATAAGAGAGACAAGAGGCTTTGAGGAAAAAAAAAGGCTCTGGGCGAGCTGAGATAGACAGAGGCCTTGACACACACACACACACACACACACACACACACACACACACACACAAATAGAAGACCGTGTAGAAATCTGTACATGAGACAGTACCATGTACAAGGAGGACGTGGGAGAGTGAGTGAGGGAGGGAGGAGGAGGCGGGAGGTCACTGTGCTACAACTGAGAGAGAGATGTAGTGCCAGATGCGGGAGGAGGAGGTGTGGGTGGGTTGTGGAGGGGGGGGGCAATACTGTACACCCCCCTACCCTTCCCCCAAAAAAACACACCCCTCTCCCCCTAAAAAAAAAAAAAGGAAAAGAAAATGTAAGCGTAAAGAAACCGAAGAAAGAAAACGGGGAGTACCTATGGCGCGGGTAGAGGCCATGCCAGGTAAAGAAAGCCCGAGAGAGAGAGAGAGAGAGAGAGAGAGAGAGAGAGAGAGAGAGAGGTGGGAAGGAGGGAGGGAGGAGGTGGGAGGGAGGGAGGGAGGGAGGGAGGGAGGGAGGGAGGGAGGGAGGGAGGGAGGGAGGGGGGAGGGAGGGAAGCAGAGTTATATCTTTCAGGAACACTTAGGTTGATGGGGGAAAATTATGGTTTGGCACAGGGAGGTATTGGGTGCTCTGGGAGATTGCTGGGAGAGGAGGAGGAGGGAGAGGAGGGAGGAGGAGGAGGGAGAGTAGGTGGCGGTGGTGGTGGGAGAGAGCGCCCCTGCCACGCTATTTTACAGCTCTCACACACTACTTCAGACTGTGTGTGTGGGGGGGGGGAGGGGAAGAGGAGGAGGAGGAGGAGGAGGAGGAGGAGGAGGAGGAGGAGGAGGAGGGGAGGAGAGAGGAGGAGGGGGAGGAAAAAGGGAGAGGAGAGGAGAGACGAGAGAGACAGGGGGGTGGTGGAGGGGGAAAGGAGGGAGGGGGTGTTAGAACTACCTCTTACACTGAAAGCCGCTCTTATTATGGTAAGGGGGGGGGATGGGAGGGGGATGTGTGGGAGGGAGGGAAAGGGGGAAGGGGGTGATGTGGTGACTCTCACCATTAGAGATGAGCTCTCTCTCTCTCTCTCTCTCTCTCTCTCTCTCTCTCTCTCTCTGTAGAGTCAGGCTGGCTCCTACTCGAGGCAGAGGAGGGAGAGGGGAGAGGGGGGAGAGGGAGGGGGAGAGGGGTGGGGAGTTTGCCACCTGTAAACTCACGGGAAGGAAGGAAGGAAGGAGGAAAGGAAGGAGGGAAGGAAGGAGGGAAGGAGGAAAGGAAGGAAGGAAGGAAGGAAGGAAGGAAGGAAGGAAGGAAGGAAGGAAGGAGGGAAGGAAGGAGGGAAGGAGGAAAGGAAGGAGGGAAGGAAGGAGGGAAGAAGGAAGGAAGGAAGGAAGGAAGGAAGGGAAGGGAAAGGAAGGGAAGGGGAGGTGACGACTCCTCCTACCGCTGGGTGACCGGCTGGTCGAGTGTACTGACCTGCAGGTGTTTAGGACGAAGCCAGCCCCGTGGTGCGGACCAGACCCCGGAGGAGGAGGGGGCTGCCTGTTAGCCTGGGGACTGACTCTTACAAGCGCGCTGGTGACTCTCGTCTGCCCGGGGGGGAAGGGAAGGGGGGTTGAATCTTACTGGTGGGGGTTGAATCATAATGCTGACGGGGGGGGGGGGTTGAATCTTACTGGTGGGGGGTTGAATCATAATGCTGAGGGGAGGGGGGTTGAATCTTACTGGTGGGGGGTTGAATCATAATGCTGGGGGGCTGACCTAGCTGCTGGGGTAGACAAATAATTGTATGGTAGACACAAACTGGTGTAGGGTAGATATCGACCACTGGGAAAGCTTGATGAGGTACTGGAAAGCTTGAGGTACTGGGAAAGCTTGATGAGGTACTGGGAAAATTTGAAGAGGGACTGGGAAAGCTTACGGTGCTGGGAAAGATGAGGTACTGGGAAAGATGAGGTACTGGGAAAGATGAGGTACTGGGAAAGATGAGGTACTGGGAAAGCTTGATGAGGTACTGGGAAAGCTTAAGGTCCTGATTCAAACATGAGGTACTGGTGTGGTTGAAGCACTGAGATGTTTGAGGACAATGTGTGGTGTGAGGTGGTTTGATCGAGTAAGTAATGTAAGGGTAAGAGAAATGTGTGGAAATAAAAAGAGCGTGGTTGAGAGAGCAGAAGAAGGTGTTTTGAAATGGTTTGGGCACATGGAGAGAATGAGTGAGGAAAGATTGACCAAGAGGATATATGCGTCGGAGGTGGAGGGAACGAGGAGAGGTGGGAGAACAAATTGGAGGTGGAAGGATGGAGTGGAAAAAGATTTTGAGTGATCGGGGCCTGAACATGCATGAGGGTGAAAGGCGTGCAAGGAATAGAGTGAATTGGAACGATGTGGTATACCGGGGTCGACGTGCTGTAATTGGATTGAATCAGGGCATGTGAAGCGTCTGGGGTAAACCATGGAAAGTTGGGTGGGGCCTGGATGTGGAAAGGGAGCTGTGGTTTCGGTGCATTATTACATGACAGCTAGAGACTGAGTGTGAACGAATGGGGCCTTTGTTATCTTTTCCTAGCGCTACCTCACACACATGCGGGGGGAGGGGGTTGTTATTCCATGTGTGGCGAGGTGGCGATGGGAATGAATAAAGGCAGACAGTATGAATTATGTACATGTGTATATATGTATATGTCTGTGTGTGTATGTATATGTATACTCTGAGATGTATAGGTATGTATATGTGCGTGTGTGGACGTGTATGTATATCCATGTGTATGTGGGTGGGTTGGGCCATTTCTTTCGTCTGTTTCCTTGCGCGACCTCGCAAACGCGGGAGACAGCAACAAAGCAAAATAAAAAAATAATATATATGTATATAAAGTTTATAATCTACCCCTCAAAATGTATAACTGAACAATAGGAAAAAATATACACTCCAGAAGAACAAGGAAAATGTATGGCTGAAACACAAGTGCAGAATTATACATCTTACTTGTATGTGTTTTTGTTTTCGTTTCTTTTTTTTTCTTTCTTTTCCTCCCCAAGAGCGTCGCCTGGCAAATTAAACCGTGTGTGTAAGGCGGTACAAGTCTCTAGGGCCCCGCCCTCCTGCACCAGCAGACACTACCACCACCACCATCACCACCACCACACTACCACACCAGGACACACACACACACACACACACACACACACACACACACATACACACACACACCCCACACTACAAACACACACACACACACACACACACACACACACACACACACACACATACACACACACACACCCCACACTACAAACACACACATACACACACACACACCACTGCACACACACCCCACACTACACACACAAACACACACCACTACACACACACATACACACACCACTACACAACTATTCACAGACACACACACACACACACCAAGCCCTGGACAGTGGTAGCCTGGAACCCCCCCCCCCCCTCCCCCCACATACAAAGTAAAGATCATTTATCACAGAAAATGCCAGTGCTTTGCGAGGTGGTGCCCCCCCCCCCCCCTCCTTCCCAAACTGTACAGAACAGTGGACCAAAATTATGCTATTTGTTCAATTCTTTTCTGTTGTTGTTGTTCTTGTTGTTACTGTCCCTTCCTGGGAGAGAGAGAGAGAGAGAGAGAGAGAGAGAGAGAGAGAGAGAGAGAGAGAGAGAGAGAGAGAGAGAGAGAGAGAGAGCATTAATTCAAGGAACTCTTTATTTCTTTCTATGATTCCGTCTACCTATGTACGAGGTCGACCTTGAAATCTACCTCAGACAGAGATGGAGACTTCAAGGACCAACCTTGCAGTCTCACCACTCGAAGTGTTTGTATACATCATCAGTCTAGTGGCATGGAAGAGCGATACAGTATTACCCCAGGGTCGAAAATCCTCAGAGCCAACGTTACTAGTGGTACCTAAATAGTCCATTAATAAACGTGCAACGAGAGGTATATATATATATATATATATATATATATATATATATATATATATATATATATATATATATATATATTTATCTATTTATTATACTTTGTCGCTGTCTCCCGCGTTAGCGAGGTAGCGCAAGGAAACAGACGAAAGAATGGCCCAATCCACCCACATACACATGTATATACATACACGTCCACACACGCATATATGCATACCTATACATCTGAACGTATACATATATATACACACACAGACATATACATATATACATATGTACATAATTCATAGTCTGCCCTTATTCATTCCCGTCGCCACCCCGCCACACATGAAATGACAACCCACTCCCCCGCATGTGCACGAGGTAGCACCCGGAAAAGACAATATATATATATATATATATATATATATATATATATATATATATATATATATATATATATATATATATTGGAAAGGATCACAATTTTGCGCGTGATCAAGATGTTCCTATGAGTCCACGGGGAAAACGAAACACGAAAAGTTCCCAAGTGCACTTTCGTGTAATAATCACATCATCAGGGGAGACACAAAAGAGAAATATAACAATCAATTGATATACATCGAAGAGACGAAGCTAGGACGCCATTTGGTTTACCAAATGGCGTCCTAGCAGATCCAGACCCTCCGGGCTCTTGGCTGCTAGCTTCTATGGAGACCTTTGAACTTTCGGCCCACTGGAAATGCCCGGATCGTGTCACTGTAACGAACTATGCCCTAGTTGTGTCCAATTTCTTTCCCATTTCATTTCTTTCACTTCTTTTCCTTCCTTTTCTTATCGAACGCTTGTCCGTCCCTCGGAGCGCTGGCGACGCTCACAAAATATCACCTCTAGTGGCTCACCCATATGGAGTCTGGGAGCTGGACAGAGCCATAGACATACAGAAAATCTGTATATCAAATGTAGGTATGTGTGTGTGTGTGTGTGTGTGTGTGTGTGTGTGTGTGTGTGTGTGTGTGGTGCTGAGCGCGGGGGGAGACAGAGAAGCCTTCTCTCCATTCCTGTAGTCGTCGTATAATCGTAGGCGTCAAAAGTAGAATTTCATCGTACATTTCACCGCCACGAATGTCTACTACGCACCCCCTCAACCCCTCGCTGGGCCCCCAGGCCTCCGTATCATGAGACTGAAGGTGTCCCGTCGTACATGACTGAGGTACTTACCTGTGTGATGCCCCTGGGGTCAGCACACAACCAAGGGATGCAGCAGGTCGGGCCCAGTGCCACTACTGAAAGATGATAAAAATCTATAAGAAAAGCGCCTCCTAATATATATATATATATATATATATATATATATATATATATATATATATATATATATATGAATCACAACAGGTGTTACCGGACTCCTCGATCATGAGGTCACACCGCGAGTGGAAAGTCACCTTTTTGGAGGAACCTCTCACTCCGGAAGAGGAGTCTGGCATTTCCCTGCTCCCGACTGGAGCGCAGCCTCTTTAAGCTGCAAAGACACTATATAAAAAAAAAAAAACTATATGTGTCCCAAGAGCTTGTGTAATTAATTAATGACCCACCACAGCCCATGGAACTACAGATGAGTTAATAACAGGGGAGCCACTTTAAATCCTGCCCACACCAGACACACTGTGAAAGCCTTGGACAACGTCCATATTCTACTGGTATGTTGATTGGCTAAATACGAATCGGTTGATGCGCGTGGAATATGGAAAATAATATTTA
>NC_092234.1:46205511-46210511 GCF_036320965.1 Panulirus ornatus | reverse complement strand
CCTGTAAGGGGCGAGTAACCAGCGCCCCTTCCTCTCCCTGTAAGGGGCGAGTAATTAGTGCCCCTTTCTCTCCCTGTAAGGGGCGAGTAATCAGCGCCCCTTCCTCTCCCTGTAAGGGGCGAGTAATCAGCGCCCCTTCCTCTCCCTGTAAGGGGCGAGTTAATTAGTACCCCTTCCTCTCCCTGTAAGGGGCGAGTAATTAGCGCCCCTTCCTCTCCCTCAGACTAGGCAGGACCCACACCAGTATTCCCTCTCACAGATGACCTGCTGTATCATTAACCTCAGGAGCACAATGACCTTTGACCCGACTCTTAAAGGTCATGCCCAAGGGTTGTACCCTCGTGCTCAAAGTCGTACCGTCGTGCTCATAAAGTCGTACCGTCGTGCTCAGGGAGTCGCACCATCGTGCTCAAGGGGTTGTGCCGTCTTGCTCAAAGGGTCGTACCGTCGTGCTCAAGGGAGTCGTACCTTCGTGCTCAAAGGGTTGTACCGTCGTGCTCAAAGGGTCATACCGTCGTGCTCAAGGGAGTCGTACCGTCGTGCTCAAGGGAGTCGTACCGTCGTGCTCAAGGGGTCTTACCGTCGTGCTCAAAGGGTCATACCGTCGTGCTCAAGGGGTCGTACCGTCGTGCTCAATAGAGTCGTACCGTCCGTCGTGCGCTAGGCGTTAAACTCCATCAAACAACACCCAAGTACTGCCACCTACATACCAAATCTCCTACGCACACTGACACACCATTATCAAGGACACCAGGTTGTAAGGAAAAGGCTGTTCCCCTAAACATGAGCAATACTGCTCCACGTACGACACAAGGTCACCCACAGAGACGACGCCATCTTACCAAACATCTCAAAACAACAATTGCCCAGGAGGACTTTTGAAACACCAATGGCCGACGCGTACTCTTGACTCGAAATTCGTTGGATTCGAGAAAGATAAAAAAAGAAGTACGAATATTCCGGAGAGAAAAAAAAGAGAGAGAAAACAGTGGTGTGCGGGTAAGGTACAAACCAACCTAGCAACCCGCCACAGGAAAAAAAGAAAAGGAGGAGTGTGGAAGTCGAGTCGAACTGGCGGCGGCGCACGTCCTCAACCTGAGAGAGAGACACGAGAGTCGAAGCACCTCAACCTCGAGACTCCGACTCGAGAAATTTGAGCTCAACAGCTTCGAAGCTCTCTGATCACTTCGAGACCTCGATCTCAATAGCTTCTGATCACCTCGAGACCTCGACCTCAACACCATCGAGGCTCTCTGACCACTTCGAGACCTCGATCTCAATAGGTTCGAAGCTATCTGACCACTTCGAGACCCCGACCTCAACACCATCGAGGCTCCAATCTAGCACTTCGAAAAGCTCCGATTCTCCAGCAACTTCGAAGCCCGTCCCCCTTAAACCCCCAACTAACTTCGAAGCTTCGACCGAAACTCCGACCCAACGGCTTCGAAACTCCTGGGAGGGGCGCCTCAGAACCCGATCACCTCGACGAAGCTCTTAACCCACCCACACCGAAGCCCTCGACGACCCCCTTCCCCCCCGCCAACAAGTTCAACCTTGCTCCTTGATTTCCTCCCCCCTCCCCCCACACCCTCACCCCCTGGTGAGTCGTTAGCGGAATTGGAGCAAGCAAGGCCGGAAAACAAGAGTGGCGGGCGTAATTCCTGGCTCTTTCTACACATTTACGAGTGTGGCGCGCGCATTCCCGAAAGACATTACTGCTATTGAGGATAAACTGAAGGAGGGGGAAAAAAGAGAGAAGGAAACGCACATAAAAGCATAAATCTTACCAAAAGCACAGTGACGGAGGAGGAATCACGGTCGAGGATGGTCGAGCGTGGATACCATTATCATCCCACACACACACACACACACACACACACTCACACACACACAGTCTAACCATACCTCTCTATCATTATTCCCTGGAAGGCGACAGTACAACTCTTGGGCAGTAGCGGCACGACCCTTGGGGATGAAGGTTTGACCTCTTGGCCCCTGACCCCTTTTTTCAAAAGGGTTAGGTCAACGCCAGGTCATCATGTCTAAGGGTCGCAAGGAGGAGATCAAGAGACGTCTGCATGTTATATGTTTGTTTTTTTGTTCTCTAAATCAAAATGGCAACCACAAACTCCACCACAACACTGTCACAACCACAAACTCCACCACAACACTGTCACAACCACACACTCCACCACAACACTGTCACAACCACACGCTCCACCACAACACTGTCACAACCACAAACTCCACCACAACACTGTCACAACCACACACTCCACCACAACACTGTCACAACCACACACTCCACCACAACACTGTCACAACCACAAACTCCACCACAACACTGTCACAACCACACACTCCACCACAACACTGTCACAACCACAAACTCCACCACAACACTGTCACAACCACACACTCCACCACAACACTGACTGTCACAACCACACACTTCACCACAACACTGACAGTCACAACAACAATGACTGTCACAACCTCACACTCCACTACAACAGTGACTGTCACAACCACATACTCCACCACAACACTGACCCTGACAGCCACACACTCCACCACAAGACTGACCGTCACAATCACGCCACAACATCCACCAGGCAGACAACCACCACACAATAATCATCACCACAAACCACTGCATCTCAAACGCCACAGGTACCACAACGAAGCCTTAAGCACCCCTTCCTCCTCTTCTTCTTCCACCACATTCACCATCATTATCACCGTCAACCACAACTCTGTTATCCCCTCCACACCCACATCACCATCCCATTAACCACCACCACGCTCGCTACCACACCTCTCTACCACCATCTCTATGGTCCCTCCACCACCACACCAACCACAACCACCACCGTTTACAATTCCTAACAACACTATCGCTACCATCACCACCAACACGACCATCACCAAGACTACCACAACGACTATCACCACCACAATCACTACCACCACCACCACGGCAACCACAACTACCACCGCCACTACCACAACGACCATCAACAATACTACAACGACTACCACCACTACCATCATTGCTACCACAACGACTACCACCACTACCATCATAGCTACCACAACGACTACCACCACTACCATCATAGCTACCACAACGACTACCACCACTACCATCATAGCTACCACAACGACTACCACCACTACCATCATTGCTACCACAACGACTACCACCACTACCATCATAGCTACCACAACGACTACCACCACTACCATCATAGCTACCACAACGACTACCACCACTACCATCATTGCTACCACAACGACTACCACCACTACCATCATAGCTACCACAACGACTACCACCACTACCATCATAGCTACCACAACGACTACCACCACTACCATCATTGCTACCACAACGACTACCACCACTACCATCATAGCTACCACAACGACTACCACCACTACCATCATTGCTACCACAACGACTACCACCACTACCATCATAGCTACCACAACGACTACCACCACCACCACAACAACTACCACAACCACCCACCACGACTACCAAAACCACCCACCACCACCACGACTACCACAACCACCCACCACGACTACCAAAACCACCCACCACCACCACGACTACCACTACCCCCACCACGACTACCACAACCACCCACCACGACTACCACAAACCACGGAGCCAGGAGAGCCGAGCAGGTGGTCGTGGTGGGGGAGGGTGGTTGGTGCAGGTTTTATGATACACGTGTGTCTCCATAATTTAAAACTGCAGAATACGCAGGTCGGTCGTTATGGCCTATAAAGATGTAAAAAGTCGCAATGCTTCCTCCAGAGGAGCCATCTTGGCCGCCCGCCTACCTACCAACCTACCTACCCCGGCCCTCCTGTGGCCTGTAGCCTGTAGCCCTTTCCTCCCGCGCCCACACCCCGTTCTACCTGTAGCCTGCCCCCGCACACACCCCGTCCTGCCTGTAGCCTGTAGCCCGCCCTCGCCCACACCCCGATCTACCTGTAGCCTGCCCCCGCCCACACCCCGTCCTGCCTGTAGCCTGTAGCCCCCTCCCCACGCCTACACCCCGTCCTGCCTGTAGCCTGTAGCCCCCTCCCCGCGCCTACACCCCGTCCTGCCTGTAGCCTGTAGCCCGCCCTCGCCCACACCCCGTCTAGCCTGTAGCCCCCACCCACACCCTATCTTCCTGTAACCTGTAGCCCCCACCCACACCCTATCTTACTGCAGCATGTAGCCCCCACTCACAACCTACCTTGCTGTAGCCTGTAGCCCCCACCCACACCCTACCTTGCTGTAGCCTGTAACCCCCACACACCCCCTGCATTACTGTAGCCTGCAGCCCCAACCTCTATCCTGCTGTAACCTGCAGTAGCCCCAATCGTCTTAGACCCAAGCCTCTGGCCTGCCGGTCTGTTGTCTGCTCAGCCCTCCCCCAACCCAACCCAATGCCCTGCTGTACTCTACAGATCCATACTCCGGCTTGCTGTAGTCTGTAGCCACCCCCCCCCATCCACACCGACCCCCTACCCTGCTGTAGTCCGTCGTGCCACCCTACCCAACCCCCACCACCCAGCTGTAGTCTACATCCCTACGGTAACCAAGAACCTCAACTCCTCACAATGCTGTAATCTGTAGTCCTACCCATCTCTCATGTATCATACAGCACCTCTGGTGTTATGCATTCTATCCCCTTCTGTATACCTCCCTATATATTCAAATAATCCTGGAAATCATCAACCGCAGACAATGCTACGAATCCATTTTTCCTGGCACCACTTACCCTCCTCTCTTCCTACTCGCAAACACACAGACACACACACACCTCACTCTCACGACGTGGAAAACAACTCCTCACTGCATCTCGCAGCTTATCCCCAGCTTATTTACCGTAGACAATGCTAGGCAACTCCCCACCGCATCACTTTGAGGCATTCACACAGAAGTGTCGTTAGCAAAACACTGTGAATCGGGGATTCCAACGTGTTCCATGTTG
>NC_092234.1:46173011-46203011 GCF_036320965.1 Panulirus ornatus | reverse complement strand
AGAGAGAGAGAGAGAGAGAGAGAGAGAGAGAGAGAGAGAGAGGGGGAGGGAGGTGAGGTGAGGTGAGGTGAGGTGAGGTGAGGTGAGGTGAGGCGAGGCGAGTCGAGGCGAGGTGTCTTTCTCTCTGTGCTGAAATACGTCACAATGACAACTGAATTTTCGAGCGAGATCGAGACGTGTATAGACTATATGGGTGTGATCTCGCGAGACCGACGGTACGATCGCTGGGCCAGACGGTACGGTACAGCCCTTGGGACACGACGGTACGACCTTTGAGCCAGACGGTACAGCCCTGGAACACGACGGTGCGACGGTGCGATCGGTGGGCCAGACGGTACGGTACAGCCCTTGGAACACGACGGTACGACTTTTGAGCCAGACGGTACAGCCCTGGAACACGACGGTACGTCGACCTTTGAGCCTGGCGGTACAGCCCTGGAACACGACGGTACGATCCTTGGCTACGGCGACCTGGGGCTGTTTGACCCGACCCATATGGGTCGGGTCGGTCAGGTCGGGTCAAAAACCAATCCGTCACTCCACCCAGCGTCGCGATACCATCCATAAGGGTCGTACCGTCGTGATCCACCTGTCGTACCACAACACTCACACTCTTGATGGTAAACTACAGAACGGAAGCGTGTATTAGCGAGATAGATGGGAATAGAGATGCGCGATAGATAGGGGGTATATCTACACATGTATATAGCACGATAGATGTGGTATATCTATACATACACACAGCACAATAGATGGGGGAATAATACGCGATAGAGATAGACAAGGGTATATCTATACATGTATACAGCACGATAGATGGGGTATATCTATATACATACACACAGCACAATAGATGGGGGAATAATACGCGATAGATAGGGGTATATCTACACATGTATACAGCACGATAGATGGGGTATATCTATACACACACACACACACACACACACAGCACAATAGATGGGGGAATATCTATACATCTATATAACACGATAGATGTGGGTGGGGGAAGGGGTAATCGATACATATATATACATATACATACAGAGATATATATCCTCCCCTCCCTCTCCCCTCTAATGATTCACGAGGGGTCACACCCCCTCGGTTATCAAGCCCCACATTACACAGCCCCGAAGGCTTGGCCTCAACCGCCAAATTGAAACAGGTAAGCGGGGCAAATTAAAGGGACGGCGCAATCGCGTCCCGGCGAATCAGGCTTAATCACACATTCATTATGATCTGTCATTCCCTTTAGTGAGGTGAGCGGGGAGGGGAGGAGGAGGAGGAGGAGGAGGACAACGGGGGGGGGGGGGAAAGTGTGTGTGTTTGTGTTTGTGTGTGTGTGTGTGTGTGTGTGTGTTATGTGCTGAGAGCAGTGGTGGGTTGGGGGGTTGGGGGGCTTTCATCGTGGGGAGGGACGGGGGGGAGCTTTCATCACTGAGGAGGGGGGGGAGGGAGGGAGGAGGAGGGAGGAGGTCAAGGTGAAACTCGGGGTGGAGGGGAAAGGGGGGGAGAGGGGGCGTGGAGAAGGTCAAGGTGAAACTCACCTCTGTCAGGTCATGGAAGGATCAGGTCATGGCGGGGTCTGGTCATGGCGGGGTCAGGTCATGGAGGGATCAGGTCATGGCGGGGTCAGGTTATGGCGGGGTCAGGTCATGGCGGTGTTCAGGTCATGGCGGTGTTCAGGTCATGGCGGGGTCTGGTCATGGCGTGGTCAGGTCATCGAGTCCCGGTCATGAAGTCCTGAAATTCGCCATTCCTGTCGCTAGTGTAGCCGCATCTGATGTTGTCTTCCAGTATAATAATAATAATAACAACAATAATAATAATAATAATAATAATAATAATAATAATAACAACAACAACAATGATAATAATAATAATAATAATAATAATAATAATAATGGCCCAACCCCCCCCATACACATGTACATACACACGTCCACACACGCAAATATACATACCTACACAGCTTTCCATGGTTTACCCCGGACGCTTCACATGCCTTGATTCAATCCACTGACAGCACGTCAACCCCTGTATACCACATCGCTCCAATTCACTCTATTCCTTGCCCTCCTTTCACCCTCCTGCATGTGATCGGGGCCTGAACATGCAGGAGGGTGAAAGGAGGGCAAGGAATAGAGTGAATTGGAGCGATGTGGTATACAGGGGTTGACGTGCTGTCAGTGGATTGAATCAAGGCATGTGAAGCGTCCGGGGTAAACCATGGAAAGCTGTGTAGGTATGTATATTTGCGTGTGTGGACGTGTGTATGTACATGTGTATGGGGGGGTTGGGCCATTTCTTTCGTCTGTTTCCTTGCGCTACCTCGCAAACGCGGGAGACAGCGACGAGGTATAAAAAAAAAAAAAAAAAAAAAAAAATAATAATAATAATAATAATAATAATAACAACAACAACAATGATAATAATAATAATAATAATAATAATAACAATAATAATAATAATAACAACAACAATGATAATAATAATAATAATAATAATAATAATAATAATAATAATAACAACAATGATAATAATAATAATAATAATAATAATAATAATAATAATAATAATAATAATAACAACAATGATAATAATAATAATAATAATAATAATAATAATAATAATAATAATAACAATAATAATAATAATAATAATAATAATAATAATAATAATAATAACAACAATGATAATAATAATAATAATAATAACAATAATAATAACAATAATAATAACAATAATAATAATAATAATAATAATAATAATAATAATAACAATAATAATGATAATAAGAACAATAATATATGGATATGTCTATGTATGTACATGTATGTATAAGTAGAAATGTATATGTATGTATATGCGAGTCCATTCCTCGTCTGTTTCCTTGCGCTACCTCAATAACGCCGGAGACGGAGGTTAAGTATAATCAGTAAGTAATAAATAAAACAAATAATAATATCAATAATAATAATAATATCAATAATAATAATAATACTAATAATAATAACAATAATAATAATAATAATAATGTCAGGCGCTAACTCGAAAATAGAAAGGCGAACAAGTACGAATAATAATAATGATAATAATAATAATAATAATAATGATAATAATAATAATAATAATAATAATAATAATAATAATAGCAGCAGCAAGCACCAAGAACCACTCATCCTCAATCTCAAAATAAGAAAAACAAAAACAAGATGGCCACCTCTAGACGCAAACGCCATCTATGAACTATTTCCACATCAAAGTCAATGCAGTGCTCAACCTCGGAGCCACAACCCATTTTCTTTCCTCTGGCGTCGCTACATCAGGTAACACGACACACACACACACACACACACAGCAACAGCCACTGCTTTAAAACCCTTTTCTGCTAACCTACAAATCCCGACAAATTTTGGATTGGTCGATCGCCTGAGACACACACACACACACACATACACACATATATATATATATATATAAATATATATATATATATATATATATATATATATATATATATATATATATATATATATATATATATATATATATATTGGAAAGGATCACAATTTTGCGCGTGATCAAGATATTCCTATGAGTCCACGGGGGAAAATGAAACACGATAAGTTCCCAAGTGCACTTTCGTGTAATAATCACATCATCAGGGGAGACACAAGAGAGAAATATAAGTTAGTTGATATACATCGAAGAGACGAAGCTAGGACGCCATTTGGTAAACGTGTGATTGCCCAAAACATACAACGAGCGTTCATAAACTTATCATTTTACAAATTTTATCAACAATATAAAGTTATCTAATTTGTACAGACCATCACTAATATTAAGATTATAAATTCTCTGTGTATTTAATAATAGAAGATTCAGTGACATTTCTCTTGGTAATAGAGTTAAGAGTTAATAACTGAGATGGCATTACATCAGTCAATACAATGATCATAGTTTTTTTTAACAGGATCTTTGTGTTAAAGACTTAAGCAACATATAGTATGAGAACGGGGACACGAATGCCACGAACTACAAAGCACCAACCAAACTAACCAACTAACCCCCCCCCCCCAAACTATCACTAACAGCGCCAAACTAATTACCCTCACACACGTTCACTCTAACTGGGTAGCTAATGAACCGATTTGCGCCACATCTGACCCACAGATTAATCCAGCATTTTGGAAGGTTACGAGAAAAAAAAGAGAAAAATAAATAAATCTCCCAGATTTGGCTCGAACGCTAATCTCAGCTGTTGGGGTGGGTGATGGATGACGGTTGGATGATGAGGTGGTGACGGGTGACGCTGTGTGACGGCTGCTGTGGCAATAGGCGTGACGGGGTGACGCGCGAGGCTTCCTGGCTGGATTGCATGGATGACATGACGGATGATAAGGTGGTGGATGACATGACGGATGACGAGGTGGTGGATGACATGACGGATGACGAGGTGGTGGGTGAGATGACGGATGACGAGGTGGTGGATGACATGACGGATGACGAGGTGGTGGGTGAGATGACGGATGACGAGGTGATGGATGACATGACGGATGACGAGGTGGTCGATGACATGACGGGTGACGACGAGGTAGTGGATGACATGACACACCAAGTATCTAACTCGTGACGGATGACGTAACGGGTTCTACTGGATGGTGTGACGGGTGACGTGACGGGTGACAATACAGTTAACGCGTGTGGCACCCCAGCTGGCTGACGCGACGTGACGTGACGTGACGCCACTAACACAGCGTTACGGGCTCCTGAGCGTCACACACACAGACAAAGCAAATGAGTTACACGGAAATCTATCTATCAGTTTGTCTATTCGCTTAATCTGTCTGTTTCGGTAAACCCAACACCGGTGTGTCTATCAGATTGTCTGTCTATCTGTTTAACGGATTATCTATCTATCGTCTACAACGAAGATTACCCCGCTTCATCTATCTACGCTATCTTCATATAACTTAAGACTGACTAAGCCTCTTTTTAACATTAAATATTTTCAAAATATTAGCTTTCTCAATGTTAAAAAATTTACCAAATTAGCCTTTTTAACATTATTTTTTTTTTTTACCAAACTGGCTTTTTAACGTTAAAAAAAAATCACCAAATTAGCCGTTTTCAAATGTTAATTTTTTTTTCACCAAACTGGCTTTTTTCTACGTTAATTCTTACCAAATAAGCCTTTTTTATACGTTAAATTTGGTGCTTTTTTTACCAAAATGGCTTTTTTTTTATATACGTTGAAATTCTTACCAAATTAGCCCCATTTTTTTAATGATAACATATTTTTTTTTTACTATTAATCAGACCCCCCATCAACACGACGGAGACGAACGAAAATTCATTCTTACGGTCGATATAATTTTCAAAACACACTGCTCAGGGTTTAGAATAACGCCCGGTCTCATTGGCCGTTTAAAACATCACCGCCAGCCCTGATTGGCTGGGAGACTGTTGCCATATTTCAAGACGATGTCTATTTTTTTTTTTCCAAATTTCAGAACCATTTATTAAATTTTTTTCCTAAATTTAAATTTTTTCTCGCCATTTGGGATGAGTTTCTTCTTCCTAAACCTTGACATGTTATTTGGGGAGTCATATAATGCTATAATTGATACACTCCCCCCCCCCCCTCCCGCGACCCCTCGGCGCCTCGCTGCCATAAAGCCCTAACGACCGAATTGGGAGGAGAAATTGGCGGTTGCCGAGAGACGATTCGTTTGGATTTCCAAAACCGGTCGTAAAATCTGAAAGATTCGATTTTACGACACACAGATGCGATATAGGGATTTCGGGAAAAAAAAAAATTTAATTTTCACCATAATTTTTAATTTTCGCCATAATTTTTTTGATTTTTTTTTCCCCCCTATTTTCGAACCCCCGGGTCCTCAAGAAACGTATGGGATGGTCGAGCACGTCAACCAGCCCCGGGCTGACGGCGGCCTGTGGGCTGAGACGTATTTGTGACCAAAGTGGCTACGTTTTGATTGCACACTTTAAAGGGCCAGGCCCATCATCACATGACGCTGGGCCAAAACAGATGTTAATCTACAATTGTGTGTGTGTGTGTGTGTGTGTGTGTGTGTTGGGGGGGTGAGGATGTAAAAGAGTAGGAGAGGAGGGGGAGGAGGGGGATGAATGGTGGGGAGTGAGAGGAGGAGGAGGAGGAGGAGGGGGATGAAGGGTGGGTGGAGGGGGAGGAGGAGGAGGAAGGAGATGAAGGGTGGGAGGAGGAGGAGGAGGGGGATGAAGGGTGGGAGGAGGAGGAGGAGGAGGGGGATGAAGGGTGGGTGGAGGAGGAGGAGGAGGAGGGGGATGAAGGGTGGGTGGAGGGAGGAGGAGGAGGAGGAGGAGGGGGTGGAGGAGGAGGGGGGAGGAGGAGGAGGGGGATGAAGGGTGGGTGGAGGGAGGAGGAGGAGGGGGATGAAGGGTGGGTGGGTGGGTGGTGGGGTGGTAGTTAATTTATGACTCCCCTCCCGCTATAAATACACATTGGCCCCACTCATAATTCCCCTCATGAGACTTTATGAATCTAAAAACGCCAATATAACTCATGGTGCCCGGACGTGTGTGTGTGTGTGTGTACCCCCTCACCCCCTCCCCACCCGCACACACCCGCCACCCCCCTCCCTTCCCCTCCCCACACCAACCCAGCCCCCTCCATACCCCCCCCCCCCCAAGCAGACCTGCCGTTTCCAATTTGCGCTGGTGTCTTGGCGATGTAGTCCCCCCTCCCTCCCCTCCTCCTCCCCCACCTCTCTCTCTCTCTCTCTCTCTCTCTCTCCCCTCCATCCTGGTCGTTGCCCCCCCCCACCAAAAAAAAGAATTAAGATCATCCAAAAGTTAGATAATCCTCGATTATCTTAGAGATATCTCTTTTTTCACTTCCGCGGTGAGAGATTATATATATCAAAGATAAGAAACAAAAAATGGAATCTCGAGTTACATTTGGATCATCAAAGATCAGAAAATGGGTCGTACCGTCGTGTTTTAAGGTCGTACCGTCGTGCTCTAAGATCGTACCGTTGTATTAAGGTCTTACCGTCGTCCTCTAAGGTCGTACCGTCGTGCCCTAAGGTCGTACCATCGTATTAAGGTCGTACGGTCGTGCTCTAGGTGGTAGCGACGTGCTGTCATGTCGTACCGTCGTATTAAGGTCGTACAGTCGTGCTCTAAGTTCGTACCGTCGTACTCTAAGGTCGTACCGTCGTATTAAGGTCGTACCGTCGTACACTAAGGTCGTACCGTCATACACTAAGGTCGTACCGTCGTGCTCTAGGTGGTAGCGACGTGCCGTCATGTCGTACCGTCGTATTAAGGTCGTACAGTCGTGCTCTAAGCTCGTACCGTCGTACTCTAAGGTCGTACCGTCGTATTAAGGTCGTACCGTCGTATTAAGGTCGTACCATCGTACACTAAGGTCGTACCGTCGTGCTCTAAGGTCGTACCGTCGTGCTCTAAGGTCGTACCGTCGTGCTCTAAGGTCGAACCGTCGTGCTGTCAAGTCGTACCGTCGTATTAAGGTCGTACCATCGCACAGATACACTGTTGCCATCTTCTGATTGCAGTCCTGATCGCCAGGAGGACAGACACTGTTGCCAGCCTTTAATTACCAGGAAAACACACTGTTACCAGTTATCAATTATGATGATATACTACTGCACGCTTCTAATTACACACATACACACACACACACACATACATACACACACACACACATACATACATACACATACATAAACACACACACACACACACATTAACACATACACATACATACACACACACACACACACACACACACACATACATACATCCACACATACACACACATTAACACACATACATACACACACATACACACACACGAGTAAAACTCTCCCAGAACAGAGCGCAAATCGGTAATTACACTCGATATACAAACATACATACATACATATATATATATATATATATATATATATATATATATATATATATATATATATAATTATATATATATATATATATATATATATATATATATATATATATATATATATATATATATATATATATATATATATATGGCGAGATAGCACTTCAATAGTTCATACCATTGTATTCAACATGTCATTTTTCTCTACATGTGGCACGACATGTTTCGTGGAGACAGTCCACCTCATCATCAGGGGATGCCAGTAGTTAACAAAGTTACTCAAATCCCAACATCACACTTGAGCCCCGCCGTCCAACACCAGTCTTTCTAGGCCAAGCATTGTCTGCTTTGTGTGGTCGTAACCGTTGTAAGGGAGAGTGATTAAGGTGAGGTCACCTGGCGGGGGTTGACCTGGGTAGCTGGGTGTGTCTTGAACAACGTTTTTTTTTTTTATATATATATTCGTGTTTTTATCAAATCTCTCAATATGATTTGGTTAATGCAAGGATGGGCTTTAAAAAAAATTGCCTGGGGACAAATCAAACATCTTAGTATTAGTGCAAAACTCTCTCTCTCTCTCTCTCTCTCTCTCTCTCTCTCTCTCTCTCTCTCCCGTAACACACTCATGCCCAGTTTACAATCACCGCAAACGCGTAATACATGACCTGAACAACATATATTGACCTTTAAACAAGTACAATCCACCTTTTACGTATCACCACATCACTGACAATGTATATATATATATATATATATATATATATATATATATATATATATATATATATATATATATGCTCTTTTCTATCTTCGTCTATTAACCATCTTAACTGTTCTTATTGCAGTAGCAAATGACTTGAAATAACAGCTATATACGAAACAAGTCTAGGGACTCCTGCGTCCATATTTCACATCATTCGCACCCAATTCCAGGCACTGTACTAACATGGTCGTAACCAACCCAACACATTCTTCTTCTCAAGCCTAACCTAACCTGATTAGCTAATCATCACGGCATATCTGATTATCATATCAAAGCATCTATGTGCGGTCTAGCATAACATGTGGTCCATCCGCGCTAAGTTTGAAACTGCGCCGGGGGGGGGGGGGGGGGGGGAGAGAGAGAGAGAGAGAGAGAGAGAGAGAGAGAGAGAGAGAGAGAGAGAGAGAGAGAGAGAGAGAGAGAGAGAGAGAGAGAGAGAGGGGGGGGTTTAAGTAGTCGTAGAATCTAACATAGCTATCTTAATACCTGCATATATATATATATATATATATATATATATATATATATATATATATATATATATATATATATATATATATATATTCATACTATTCGCCATTTCCCGCGTTTGCGAGGTAGCGCTAAGAACAGAGGACTGGGCCTTAGAGGGAAAATCCTCACCTGGCCCCCTTCTCTGTTCCTTCTTTTGGAAAATTAAAAAAAAAAAAATGAGAGGGGAGGATTTCCAGTCCCCCGCTCCCTTCCCATTTAGTCGCCTTCTAAGACACGCAGGGAATACGTGGGAAGTATTCTTTCTCCCCTATCCCCAGGGATATATATATATATATATATATATATATATATATATATATATATATATATATATATATATATATATATATATTCATACTATTCGCCATTTCCCACATTAGCGAGGTAGCGTTAAGAACAGAGGACTGGTCCTTTGAGGGAATATCCTCACCTGGCCCCCTTCTCTGTCCCTTCTTTTGGAAAATTAAAAAAAAAAAATGAGAAGGAAGGATTTCCAGCCCCCCGCTCCCTTCCCATTTAGTCGCCTTCTAAGACACGCAGGGAATACGTGGGAAGTATTCTTTCTCCCCTATCCCCAGGGATATATATATATATATATATATATATATATATATATATATATATATATATATATATATATATGTTTACCAAATGGCGTCCTAGCTTCGTCTCTGCGACTGCTATATTTCTCTCTTGTGTTTCCCCTGCTTATGTGATTATTACACGAAAGTGCACTTGGGAACTTTTCGTGTTTCATTTTCTCCGTGGACTCATAGGAATATATATATATATATATATATATATATATGTATATATATATATATATATATATATATATATATATATATATATATATATATATATATATATATATATATATATATATATATATAAGCGATGTTTTCTATGATAGAACTTAACCTAGTCGCGCTATAACCGAGCACTAGGCTCAGGGTGTTCGAGGCAAGGGATATACCTAACAGAGCTGGGGGAATTCAACCATTCTATCAAAGCCATATCCTCTAGTATAGGACTTAACCCAGCCGTGCTATAACCAAGGGCTTGGCTGAGAGGCTCCGAGATGTAGGATGTACCTAACATAGCTCCTCTACCCCCCACCGCTAACGCGTTCTAACAGAGCGCTAGGCTGAAGGAGGAGGAGGGGTGGAGCCTTCTAACAAAGCTGAGCCCCCCGGCGGGAGGAAGTTATCAATACAGCTGAGGTGTGTCATCTGTAACTGTCGGCCGTGTGGCGTCAGCCGCAAAAGGGCCGACTTGGCCTTTAACGCGGGCGAGATTTACGACCTTGTGTGCGTGGGTTTACACCCCCACTCCCTCCCCACACACACACACTCCGCTACTCAGGCTGGTGGGGGCAAGACAGTCTTAAGCAACGGCGAGGCGCGAGAAATTGACTTGGGTCGACTTCTGCCAACGACTCTTATCATACCATTATGTTAATGAAGGTATTGAGACGTACAGCTTATATATATATATATATATATATATATATATATATATATATATATATATATATATATATATATATATATATATATATATATCATCATACTTAACTGCCGTCTCCCGCGTTAGCGAGGTAGCGGAAGGAAACAGACGAGAAAAACCCAACCCACCCCCATACACACACACACACACACACATATATATATATATATATAAATATATATATATATATATAATGAAACCAATTCAAAGAATACGAGGTTCCTGAAAAGTGTGAGGGAGAGTATTGAAGTTGAAGGAGAGAGAGAGAGAGAGAGAGAGAGAGAGAGAGAGAGAGAGAGAGAGAGAGGAGGAGGGAGGGATGGAGGGAATGGTATGATGGGCACTAATGGCTGGGGGACCATCATAATCGACCCATTTATTCACTATTCTTCTTCTCATTATTTACTGTTCACCCCCCCCAACCCACCCCCACCTGCTCCTTATCCCCCACCCCCACCTGCTCCTTATCCCCCACCCCCACCTACGGGGGTTGATGGAGGGAGGGAGGGAGGGAGGGAGGGAGGGGTACGCGGACTCAGCCCTTCACCCCTCACCCACCCACGGGGGTTGAGGGAGGAAGGGAGGAAGGGAGGATTGATATGCGGCTTCAGCCCTTTCTTCTCCCTGGCCCCCCATCCTCTCTCTCTCTCTCTCTCTCTCTCTCTCTCTCTCTCTCTCTCTCTCTCAACCCCTCTCACTCCCACAGTCAGCCCCTCATATTCCTCCTCATGCCTCGAGGGTTAGGCCACTCTTCCTCCTTTCTTCTTCCTCCTCCTCCTCCCCCTCTTCTTCTTCCTCCTCCTCCCCCTCTTCTTCTTCCTCCTCCTCCCCCTCTTCTTCTTCTTCTTCTTCTTCAAGAACCACTCCAAGCCAGCAAGCAAGCAAGAAGGGGGAGGGGGGAAGGGATAGTCGTCGTCGCCCCCTCCAAGCGATACACCAGTGAGGTGATGAGGGGAGGGGAGGAGAGGGGAGAGAGAAAACCTCCCCCTCACCACCCCTTCCTCGTTCAGAGGAGCGACCGAAGTGGTGGTGGTGTTGGGGGAAGGAGGGGGAGAAGGGTGAAGTTCTGCTGGAAGCCTTCCCCTTCCTCTTCCTCCCCACCTCCCCTCCCTCCCTTCCTCCCCACCTCCCCTCCCCCCTTCCTCCCCACCTCCCCTCCCCCCTTCCTCCCCACCTCCCTTCCCCCCTTTCCTCCCCACCTTACCTCCCCCCTTCCCCTTCCTCCCCTCCCCCCCTTCCTCCCCACCTCCCCTCCCCCCCTTCCTCCCCACCTCCCTTCCCCTTCCCTTCCTCCCCTCCCTCCCCACCTCCCCTTCCTCCCCTCCCCCCCTTCCCCACCTCCCCTCCCCCCTTCCCCTTCCTCCCCACCTCCCCTCCCTGACTGATTGAATTCCAGCAGATTCCTGGAGATTCCAGGAGATCCGTCCAGTGGCGTGATCCAGCCCACCGAATCATTATCATTGTTTGGAATTCATTTTCCAAGGGGGGGAGGAAGAGGGAGGGGAAAGGGGAAAGGGGAGGGGGGGTCGTCGTCGTCGGATGGGGTGGGGGGAGGGGGGAGGGGGGGAGGGTGACGTTCAGTCATCTTCTGGTTAAGGGGGGGGGGAGAGGTGGTGATGGGGGGAGGGGAAAATAAAGGAGGGGGGGGAAGGGGAACTGGAAAAGGGTGGAGGGAAGGGGAAGGAAGGAAGGAAGGAAGGGGAAGAGCGAATAAAGAGGAACCACACACACGCACAGACAAGGGACGAGAGAGAGAGAGAAAGAGAGAGAGAGAGAGAGAGAGAGAGAGAGAGAGAGAGAGAGAGAGAGAGAGAGAGAGAGAGAGAGAGAGAGCTCTGGACAAAGACGTGGACGAGAGATGACGCCCCTCGCGAGAGACCAAGAGACAGGAGGAAGGTCTCCCGGCATGACAGGAGACAGATGGAGACTGCCCGCCCACAGACAGACAGACAGACGGCACATACGGGAAGAGATAGTCCAAGAAGAGAGAGAGAGAGAGAGAGAGACAGAGAGAGAGAGAGAGAGAGAGAGAGAGAGAGAGAGAGAGAGAGAGAGAGAAAGAAAGAGATTAAGAAGACGGCAAAATGAGAGAGAGAGAGAGAGAGAGAGAGAGAGAGAGAGAGAGAGAGAGAGAGACGCAATGTACAATAAACGCAGGACAAAGGGCAATGGGGAACAGGAGGGTTGAAACAGAAGAGGAGAAATTAGGAATAACTTAGATAATAATTAGGAATAACTTAGATAATAATTAGGAATAACTCAGATAATAATTAAGAATAACTTAGATAATAATTAGGAATAACTCAGATAATAATTAGGAATAACTCAGATAATAATTAAGAATAACTTAGATAATAATTAAGATTAACTTAGATAATAATTAGGAATAACTTAGATAAAAATAGATTACTATAGAGTTTAGCCTTGCCCCTGGGGGAGGGTATATACAGGGGGGGGAGTGACAGATAATGAAGGGCAGTAGATAGTAGATGGGACCAATACCTCTCAGTAGATACGTGTAGATGAGATGTAGATGGGAGGGTGGCGACGCCACAGAGAAAAGACAAAAGGATAATGATGATGATGATGGTGGGGGGCGACGTAGTCAACCACAGAGGATGGGAAGACGCCGGTACTGTAGAGGGAAGAGGAAGATGGTAGACGGGTTGCCCAAATGGACGAAGATACAGAAAACGGACACCAAAAAGACGATGATGGAGGTCGGATACACACACACACACACACACACACACACACACACACAGAACTTTTACTTTGCAAACACATCAGTGGCATCAAGTTTCACTCTTGGTCGACACCTGGTAGCCTGACCCTCTGGTCGACACCTGGTAGCCAGACTCACTTGGTCGACACCTGGTAGCCAGACTCACTTGGTCGACACCTGGTAGCCAGACTCACTTGGTCGACACCTGGTAGCCAGACTCACTTGGTCGACACCTGGTAGCCAGACCCTGTGGTCGACACCTGGTAGCCAGACCCTGTGGTCGACACCTGGTAGCCAGACCCTGTGGTCGACACCTGGTAGCCAGACCCTGTGGTCGACACCTGGCAGCCTGACCCTGTGGTCGACACCTGGTAGCCAGACCCTGTGGTCGACACCTGGTAGCCAGACTCACTTGGTCGACACCTGGCAGCCAGACCCTGTGGTCGACACCTGGTAGCCAGACTCACTTGGTCGACACCTGGTACCCAGACCCTGTGGTCGACACCTGGTAGCCAGACTCACTTGGTCGACACCTGGTAGCCAGACTCACTTGGTCGACACCTGGTAGCCAGACTCACTTGGTCGACACCTGGTAGCCAGACTCACTTGGTCGACACCTGGTAGCCAGACTCACTTGGTCGACACCTGGTAGCCAGACCCTCTGGTCGACACCTGGTAGCCAGACCCTGTGGTCGACACCTGGTAGCCAGACTCACTTGGTCGACACCTGGTAGCCAGACTCACTTGGTCGACACCTGGTAGCCAGACCCTCTGGTCGACACCTGGTAGCCAGACCCTGTGATCGACACCTGGTAGCCAGACTCAATTGGACGTGTCGAGTGTAAGTCAAGATAGGACCCATCGACCAGTTGGCAACCCCCCTCTCCCACCTTCAGCCAAACTAAGGCACATAAAAAAAAAAGGTTTTTACTAGGAGAGAGAGAGAGAGAAAGAGAGAGAGAGAGAGAGAGAGAGAGAGAGAGAGAGAGAGAGAGAGAGAGAGAGAGAGAGAGAGAGAGAGAGAGACGAGGGGGGAGAGTTAGAACACGATCGTCTAACTGAAGTTGAGATTACATAACTAACATCCTTTTTTTTCCCCCTACATCTAGCAATCGTGAGGTGGTTGTGGTAGTTGTTGTGGTCGTATTAGAATTATTTCCAGTGAAATGTGGGTTGGTTACACCTGCGGACTTTCGCGTCGCGGTAACAGGAACCCGGGTTCGTATCCCCCTAGACTTACACCTGAGGGTTGTGGCGTACCTACAACATATGCTCTAATAACGTACTGTTTTGTCCTCACATGCTCGAAAGACGTTCTTTTTAGTGTATATATATATATATATATATATATATATATATATATATATATATATATATATATATTATATATATATATTATCCCTGGGGATAGGGGATTAAGAATACTTCCCACGTATTCCCTGCGTGTCGTAGAAGGCGACTAAAAGGGGAGGGAGCGGGGGGCTGGAAATCCTCCCCTCTCGTTTTTTTTTTAATATTCCAAAAGAAGGAACAGAGAAGGGGGCCAGGTGAGGATATTCCCTTAAAGGCTCAGTTCTCTGTTCTTAACGCTACCTTGCTAATGCGGGAAATGGCGAATAGTTTGAAAGAACTATATATGTATATAATGATCGTTGACCTCTGACCCCAGGCGAAGCCTTTGACCGCGGGGGCGGGCTCTCTTGTCTCAGCTTAACGTGAGTGTGTGGTCACACTCACCAGCAGCGGGTGAGGTCACCAAGCAGGGGGTGAGGTCACCAGTAGGTGGTGAGTTCACTACTAGGTGGTGAGGTCACAAGCTGGTGGTGAGGTCACCAGCAGGTGGTGAAGTCACAAGCTGGTGGTGAGGTCACCAGCAGGTGGTGAAGTCACTAGCAGGTGGTGAAGTCACTAGCAGGTGGTGAGGTCACAAGCTGGTGGTGAGGTCACAAGCTGGTGGTGAGGTCACAAGCTGGTGATGAGGTCACAAGCAGGTGGTGAGGTCACCAGTAGGAGAGAGGTCACCAAGCAGAGGGTGAGGTTATAGAGAAGGGGATGAGGTCACCAAGCAGGGGGTGAGGTCACCAGGCAGGTGGTGAGGTCACAAGCTGGTGGTGAGGTCACCAGCAGGTGGTGAAGTCACAAGCTGGTGGTGAGGTCACCAGCAGGTGGTGAAGTCACTAGCAGGTGGTGAAGTCACTAGCAGGTGGTGAGGTCACAAGCTGGTGGTGAGGTCACAAGCTGGTGGTGAGGTCACAAGCTGGTGATGAGGTCACAAGCAGGTGGTGAGGTCACCAGTAGGAGTGAGGTCACCAAGCAGAGGGTGAGGTTATAGAGAAGGGGATGAGGTCACCAAGCAGGGGGTGAGGTCACCAGGCAGGTGGTGAGGTCACCAGGCAGGTGGTGAGGTCACCAGCAGGTGGTATGGTCTGGTAATCTGCTTGTTGCAGGTCATACCACCGAAGGCCTTCCGCCTGGTGTAGGTCACACCAGGCGAGGTCACCTGCATGTTTAACGTCACACCAGGAGAGGTCATTTGTCAAGGGCAGGTCACATCAGATAGGGCCATCCCCCTGGTGGAGATTATACCGAGGAGGTCATCTGTCTGGTGCCGGTCACACCAGGAGTAGGTCATCCACCCACTGCAGGTCACACTAGGGGTAGGTCATCCACTCGCTGCAGGTCAAACTAGGGGTAGGTCATCCATCCACTTGGGGCAGGTAATCCACCCACTGCAGGTCACACTAGGGGTAGGTCATCCACCCACTGCAGGTCACACTAGAGGCAGGTCATCCACCCACTGCAGGTCACACTAGTGGCAGGTCATCCACCCACTGCAGGTCACACTAGAGGCAGGTCATCCACCCACTGCAGGTCACACTAGAGACAGGTCATCCACCCACTGCAGGTCACACTAGAGGCAGGTCATCCACCCACTAGGGGCAGGTCATCCACCCACTGCAGGTCACACTAAGGGTTAGGCCATCCACCCACTGCAGGTCACACTAGAGGCAAGTCACACCCACTGCAGGTCACACTAGGGGTAGGCCATCCGCCCACTGCAGGTCACATCCGCTGTAGGTCATTCACCCACTGCAGGTCACACTAAGGGGTAGGTCATACGCCCACTGCAGGTCACACCAGTGGACCGGCTGGACCAGTGACCTGTGACTCGGCGCCACCAACTATTACCAACACGTCTTGCCCATTATACATGTAATGACGATGTGTTTACATATCTGGGCATGAATATTTATGTGCTATAATTACATAGGTCTCCAATGTTCATAAACGTGTCCACATTATTTCCAAAAAAGAGAAAATATATATATGAATTATATCTACCCATCTATCTACCTACCTATATATATATATATATATATATATATATATATATATATATATATATATATATATATATATTCCATGTGTGGCGAGGTGGCGATGGAATGAATAAGGGCAGACAGTGTGAATTGTGTGCATGGGTATATATGTATGTGTCTGTGTGTGTATATATATGTGTACATTGAGATGTATAGGTATTTATATTTGCGTGTGTGGACGTGTGTGTATATACATGTGTATGGGGTTGGGTTGGGCCATTTCTTTCGTCTGTTTCCTTGCGCTACCTCGCAAACGCGGGAGACAGCGACAAAGCAAAATAAATAAATAAATAAATAATAATATATATATACACACACACACACGCTTGTTTGCAGTTTCCCGCGCTGGAGAGGTAGCGCTAAGAACAGACGGATAAAGCCCACATCCACTCACAACCATTCTCTAGCTGTCATGTGTAATACACCGAAACCACAGCTCCCTATCCACATCCAGGCCCCACAGAACTTTCCATGGTTTACCCCAGACGCTTCACATGCCCTGGGTCAATCCATTGACAGCACGTCGACCCCGGTATACCACATCGTTCCATTTCACTCTATTCCTTGCACGTCTTTCACCTTCCTGCATGTTCAGGCCCCGATCGCTCAAACTCTTTTTCCACTCCATCCTTCCACCTCCAATTTGGTCTCCCACTTCTCGTTCCCTCCACCTCCGACACATATATCCTCTTGGTCAATCTTTCCTCACTCATCCTCTCCATGTGCCCAAATCATTTCAAAACACCCTCTTCTGCTCTCTCAACCACGCTGTTTTTATTTCCACACATCTCTCTTACCCTTACGTTACTTACTCGATCAAACCACTTCACACCACATATTGTCCTCAAACATCTCATTTCCAGCACATCCACCCTCCTGCGCACAACTCTATCCATAGACCACGCCTCGCAACCACATATACATACATACATATATATATATATATATATATATATATATATATATATATATATATTATCCCTGGGGATAGGGGATTAAGAATACTCCCCATGTATTCCCTGCGTGTCGTAGAAGGCGACTAAAAGGGGAGGGAGCGGGGGGCTGGAAATCCTCCCCTCTCGTTTTTTTTTTTAATTTTCCAAACGAAGGAACAGAGGGGGCCAGGTGAGGATATTCCAAAAAAGGCGCAGTCCTCTGTTCTTAACGCTACCTCGCTGACGCGGGAAATGGCGAATAGTTTAAAAAAAGAAATATATATATATATATATATATATATATATATATATATATATATATATATATATATATATATATATATATGTGTGTGTGTGTGTGTGTGTCCTCAGATATATATGAAATATTCACATATATCGACACATACATGTACGTCACAAGTGGGACACACACAACCACGTACGGAAATGACATATACCATAACCCCCCCATCCCCGTCCGTGTACGTACGTACGTACGAAAACCTCGTCCTTAAACCACGACTGAAAACCACGAACAGCCATGGCGTACGTTCATAACGGACGCAAGACTCATGTAAAATGGTGGTAAAAACCTGCTTTTTTTTTCATTATCCGTGACACGAATCATAGACATTTACGACGAGTGCTACGATATTTACGCCAGCGTTAGATTTACGCCAGCGTTAGATTTACGCCAGCGTTTGATTTACGCCAGCGTTAGATTTACGCCAGCGTTAGATTTACGCCAGCGTTAGATTTACGCCAGCGTTAGATTTACGCCAGCGTTAGATTTACGCCAGCGTTTGATATACGCCAGCGTTTGATATACGCCAGCGTTTGATTTACGCCAGCGTTTGATTTACGCCAGCGTTAGATATACGCCAGCGTTAGATTCGTGTGGTAGTGGCACCGCGCGTGTTCAAGGGGAGAGGGGTCACAAAAACCTCACGCATGGTCACGAAAACCTCACATATGGTCACGAAAACCTCACATATGGTCACGAAAACCTCACGCATGGTCACGAAAACCTCACATATGGTCACGAAAACCTCACTATGGTCACGAAAACCTCACGCATGGTCGCGAAAACCTCATGCATGGTCACGAAAACCTCACATATGGTCACGAAAACCTCACGCATGGTCACAAAAACCTCACGCATGGTCACGAAAACCTCACATATGGTCACGAAAACCTCACGCATGGTCACGAAAACCTCACGCATGGTCACGAAAACCTCATATATGGTCACGAATACCTCACTATGGTCACGAAAACCTCACGCATGGTCACGAAAACCTCACATATGGTCACGAAAACCTCACGCATGGTCACGAGAACCTCACGCATGGTCACGAAAACCTCACATATGGTTACGAAAACCTCACGCATGGTCACGAAAACCTCACTATGGTCACGGAAACCTCACGCATGGTCACGAATACTCACGCATGGTCGCGAGAACACACGACAATCATAAGGTAACATATATATATATATATATATATATATATATATATATATATATATATATATATATATATATATATATATATATATATATTTTAAACACCCACCTGTGTGCTACGTTAATAATGGTAAGAATTCGTTCAGTAGACATCAAAAAATATCGGCTGAACACTTTCAACCCAAAACAACCAAACCAAACCCAACCAAACCAAATACAACGTTGTTGTATTATAATATTCAGAAGACGTCTACAGATCTTCTCCAAATACAACGTTGTAATATTACAATATTCAGAAGACGTCTACAGATCTTCTCCAAATACAACGTTGTTATATTACAATATTCCGAGGACGTCTACAGATCTTCTCCAAATACAACCTTGTTATATTACAATATTCAGAGGACGTCTACAGATCTTCTCCAAATACAACCTTGTTATATTACAATATTCAGAGGACGTCTACAGATCTTCTCCAAATACAACGTTGTTATATTACAATATTCAGAGGTGCGTCAACGCGGATAATGACCTGACAGCGGTCAGTTCATCTTTCCCGTGTGTGTGTGACGGCGCTGTGACGCTGTGTGACGGCGCTGTGACGCTGTGACGGCGCTGAGACGTGTGACGGCGCTGTGACGCTGTGTGACGGCGCTGAGACGTGTGACGGCGCTGTGACGTTGTGTGACGGCGCTGATACGCTGTGTGACGGCGTTGTGACGCTGTACGACGGCACTGTGACGCTGTATGACGGCATTGTGACGCTGTACGACGGCGCTGTGACGCTGTATGACGGCCTTGTGACGCTATGTGACGGCGCTGAGACGTTGTATGACGGCCTTGTGACGCTATGTGACGCTGTATGACGGCGCTGACGCTGTGTGTCGGCGTCGTGACGCTGTGTGACGGCGTCGTGACGCTGTGTGACGGCGCTGTGACGCTGTGTGACGGCAGTGCAACAACGACGGCTCACTCTATCTATCATGATACATATACCCGTTTCCCACCGTGTGTCGCTCTATGTATCAAAGAGACATATGGCCATTTCCCACCTAAGGAAATATACATACACCACTTCTTACTTCGTGCCTATGTATAGACGTATGAATACACGCATGCGTCATACCTACGCGACGTGTGCTGTATGAGGGGAGGTTCAGGCTCGCGTATGAACGCAGGGCCTACGTCAAACCAGCGTTGCGTATAAGACATGACAAACTCGCGTATATATAACAAACCTATACACACACACACACACACGTCTGTGAGGTGTATGAGGGCGGGCAGTGAGGGAGACTCATGTATGAGTAAATCAAACATGAGTGAGGGAGAGAGAGAGAGAGAGAGAGAGAGAGAGAGAGAGAGAGAGAGAGAGAGAGAGAGAGAGGGAGGTCTCGGTGCCAGGGATGAAGAACCCCGACCAAATGGTAAACATTGGACTGACCAAACCAAATGGGAAATCATCGGGCGGGCGTCTACATCCAGCCCTCGCTCGTAAGAAAAGGCGCGCCGAGGCGCATCCTCCTCCACCTCTGGCTCGTACAAACTACCTACCTACCTATATACCCCCCCTCCCCCTTACAACCAACCCCCCCCCACACACACACCCTACACAACGAATAATTCGAATTCGTATTTTTTTTCCTTTCTAATCACCTAATCAGCGGGACGTAGTACTGGTATGGCGGCGCCGTCGCTCCTCCTCCTCCTCCTTACGCTGACCGTCCAATCAACCAATCATCACTACCCACACAGCTGTGTTCCCCCCCCCCCCCTAAAAACAAGACGTTAGCGTGACGTAACACTACGCTTACCAGCGTACGTGGTTATTAAGGTGAATCTACGTTGTTGTATTGTTAACCCTGGGGGGTGATGATGAACCACTAAATCGCCTTGTATCATTTATACAACAGTTTAGATTACATAAAACCCGTAGAGATCATGGAAGTCAGATGACTATAATCGTCAGGGTCGATTATGCGGCGGACTCTCGATGAACCGGACTCTCCGTAAACCGGACTCTCGATAAACCGCTCTTCCGTAAACCGGACTCTCGATAAACCGCACTTTTAATAAAACGGACTCTCAATTAACCGCGCTTTCCGTAAACCGGACTCTCGAAAAACTGCATATTCCGTACACCACAATCTAGGTAAACCGGCCGTCAAACAAAAAGATATACCGGCTACGTACAGTATTTCATTACAAAGTGTGTGAAGCGTCTGAGGTAAACCATGGAAAGTTGTGTGGGGCCTGGATGTGGAAAGGGAGCTGTGGTTTCGGTGCATTATTGCATGACAGCTAGAGACTGAGTGTGAACGAATGGGGCCTTTGTTATCTTTTCCTAGCGCTACCTCGCACACATGAGGGGGAGGGGGATGTTATTCCATGTGTGGCGAGGTAGCGATGGGAATAAATAAAGGCAGACAGTGTGAATTGTGTGCATGTGTATATATGTATGTGTCTGTGTGTGTATATATATGTGTACATTGAGATGTATAGGTAGTATGTATATTTGCATGTGTGGACGTGTATGTATATACATGTGTATGGGGGTGGGTTGGGACATTTCTTTCGTCTGTTTCCTTGCGCTACCTCGCAACCGCGGGAGACAGCGACAAAGCAAAATAAAATAATAAATAATATATATATATATATATATATATATATATATATATATATATATATATATATATATATATATATATATATATTCTCTTTTTTTTTAAACTATTCGCCATTTCCCGCGTTAGCGAGGTAGCGTTAAGAACAGAGGACTGGGCCTTTTTTGGAATATCCTCACCTGGCCCCCTCTGTTCCTTCTTTTGGAAAAAAAAAAAAAAAAAGAGGGGAGGATTTCCAGCCCCCCGCTCCCTCCCCTTTTAGTCGCCTTCTACGACACGCAGGGAATACGTGGGAAGTATTCTTTCTCCCCTATCCCCAGGGATATATATATATATATATATATATATATATATATATATATATATATATATATACATATATATATATATATATATATATATATATATATATATATATATATATATATATATATATATATACGTTAAAACGCTTCATGTTTCTTACTGTAGCCCTGAAAAAATAATGGAGATGTTAATGTACTTCATTAACATCCCATCCCGGCACCCCTTCTCGCTGTACAGTAACACGGAGCGAACACAACAAGCCCCCCCGCGCACACACACACACACACACACACACACACACACACATACACACACACACATACACACACACATACACACAGAAAACGTGGAAAATGCCCTCTCCCGTCCGCGCCTGTAACAACGGATACACACCTACCCCCACGGCGTCTCCTCCCACGAACCAGTGCCTTTTTTTTTTTAAACGCTCTCGTGACGTGAACCACCTGCGCCAACCGGGCCCCCGGCGAGAGATGGGTTTCCGACCGGGGCAGTTGGTCGGGGGCCCCACATATAGGGGGGAAGGGGAGGGGGAAGATGGGGAGGGGGGGAAGGTTGGGGAGGGGGAGGGAGGGGGGAGGGAGTTGACCAAGTGGGAATCGGGCCACGATCGAGGGCAGACAGAGGCCTGCCCTCCCCTCCCTCTAAACCTCCCCCCCCCCTCTCTCTTCCCCTCCCCCCCTCCCCCTCCCCGGCGACACCAAGACTGACGGAATGTGTATACAAAACGAGACGGCGGGAATATATATATATATACGCGAGGCCCGAGACGACAGATCCTTCTGGGAAATCAGCGGCGGTGTAGGATTGTGGTGCCTCCCCTGGGGGACGAGGAGGGTAGGAGGGGGGCCTCCATGGGTCTGCTGGGGTGGGGGGAAGGGAAGAAGAAGGGGGGGAGAGGGTGCAGTGGCCTTCCTGTGTCTGGTGGTTGCGGGGGAGGGAGGGGAGAGGAGATGATGTGGCCTACCAATGAGTGTCTGGTCAAGGTGGGAGGGGAGGGGGAAGATGTGGCCTACCTGTGTCTAGTGGTGGGGGAGGGGGAGATGTGGCCTCCTTGTGTCTGGTGGGGGAGGGGGAGACGTGGCCTCCTTGTGTCTGGTGGGGGATGGGGAGATGTGGCCTCCCTGTGTCTAGTGGTGGGGAGGGGGAGATGTGGCCTACGTGTGTCTGGTGGGGGAGGGGGAGACGTGGCCTCCGTGTGTCTGGTGGGGGAGGGGAAGATGTGGCCTACCTGTGTCTAGTGGTGGGGGAGGGGGAGATGTGGCCTCCTTGTGTCTGGTGGGGGAGGTTAGGGAGATGTGGCCTCCCTGTGTCTGGTGTTGAGGGGAGCAGCTGTGGCCTCCCCTCACTCAACCAGCCAGGGGATACCAACCACTTCCCCTCCCTAACAGAGGGGAAATCCTTCTCACCACCCTCCCCCTCCCCAACCCCGCCCCAGATCCTCTCTCCTCCTCCCCATCTCCACTACCGCCTCATCTCCGGTCACACAGCCCTCACACCTTCAAAGTCTCTCTCCAAAAAAAAACAACTCCAAATTATTACTCCCATCACCTCCTAATCTCAGAATCGACCTTAATTTTCCTCGTCTCCATCGTCCAGTCAGAGAATTTCTTCCCCACCTCCACCTCCCTACACACACACACACACACACACATCCTCAACTCCTTCCTAACGACCTCAAAAACTGCTTGTTCGCCCTTCGCCCGTCGGCACACACCAATGAACCACCATCACAGCAGCAGCAATCCGACCCCCCCCTTTTTTAAATACTCTCTTAAAAGACATGGCCACCTCCTCCTCCTCCTCCTCATCTTCTTCAACCACGAAGTTAAAAAAAAAATGGCCCCGACGTAATTATTATTAAGAACATAATTAAATCTCAACGACTGAGACTCTCCAGTAGTTTACAGCCAACGTGGCGTCAATTTGTGGCCTCGTCTTGCGCCGCCCCGGCGGGTCAATGTAATTATCAAATACATTTATAAATATAGCCACGAATTTTTTTTCTCTCTCGTCCTTCCCACATTTCATTTATCACATTTACCTTCACTATGACCAACTGATCTTTATAGAAAAAAAAAAAACTGTTCCTGTGTTGTTTTTAGTTTTTAAAAACTATTATTAAATTTGCTAATTTTTTTTTTGCTCAAAATTTTTAGTAATTTGTAGCAATAAACACCTTGACGATATATATATATATATATATATATATATATATATATATATATATATATATATATATATATATATATATCACCATAACCCCATGACCCCTTTCTCAGGGGTCAAGGTTTTCTCCAGTACCCTCAAAGGTTGCGCTACACTCCGTAGCAGGGTAAGGAGGATGGACCCCCTCTTTCAAACGAGAAGCCCCATTCCGTAAACTAACGATGATGCATGGCTCGCGGTGTTCACCTCCAGCGGGGGCGGAGTCCGGTAACACAGGCGAGTCCCACCTCACCTGGGCGGTTCCTCCCCCCCCTCATACACGCCCCTCACAGCACCACGCCAGAGAGAGAGAGAGAGAGAGAGAGAGAGAGAGAGAGAGAGAGAGAGAGAGAGAGAGAGCGCTCCTTCACCTGTCCAGAGGGAAGGAGACAGACAGACAGACAGACGAAGACGGACAGACAGACCACAGCAAGGGTCTGCGCCTCACTACGGAGGCGGGACGGGTCACTGAGACAGGAGATGAGACACCCGTCTCTCTCTTGGACAGAGGGCGGCCCTGGTGTGTGTGTGTGTGTGTGTGTGTGTTGAGGGAGGGGAGGCGTGCACGAACGGGGTGTGCAGACGTGCACGAGAAGGCTGTATGTGCACGCGTGCACACGGGGGTCGCCATGCACACGCGCGCACGAGAAGCGCGTGCAGAGCGTGCACAGACACGACGCTCGAGACAGGACACATTAGACGGGTACCGAGAACAGACAGACAGACAGACTCACCAGTGGCGAGACAGGTACCCACAACAGACAGACAGAGACTCACCAGTGGTGACTGAGACAGGTATCCACAACAGACAGACAGACGGAGACTCATCATTGGTGAGTGAGACAGAGTCATCCATAGTGACCTACCGAAAAATAAAATATAAACAGATTTCACAAACGCTTAATGACATAAACAAATACAGACAGACGTACAGACGTACAGGCGAACCGTTACAGAGAATAAGCATATATATCACAGCCATCAGGGAGGGTTACAGATGACTGTAGATACAGCACGAGGTACATCTACAGAATGCTGTATTTCGCCGCTCCACCTCTCCTCGCCACACGAGACCATACACCTGAAGAACTAACTCCCTCGCTGAACTCCCACTTGTTAACACCAGAGCATTACAGGGAGCTGTGTGTCAGTATGCAATCATCTCTGTAAGGTCTTGACGAAGGAGGTTTAATGGAGCGAACAGGGGAGGCGTTAATCTTCTTGGTTAAAATGACACACACACACACACACACACACACACACACACAAAGGTGCGTACATACATTGGAGTGGAGACACGGTACATATATACATGGTTAAGAGACGGGGCAACTTGAGTGTAAAACCCTCTTCCCGTAACACACACACCCACACACACACAAAAGAGGAACATACGCACACACGTACATACAAAGATCTCCAGAGACCTACACATGTGTATACACACGAGGGGACAGAGGTCAGACAATGAGTCGACACCTCTTCCCTTACCCAACACCCGTGTGACCCTTACCCATTACGGTAACTTGTCCCCATCACTCTGAACCCAACCCCTTCACCAGTCACCAACACCAGATCCCCAACCTTTACCACCTGCCTTAACCATTCCTTCACCATATCACTTCCATCCCTCACATCAATTCCCCTTCCTCCTCCTCCTTGCCATCTCTCCCAACCTCCCTTCCCGTTCCCTTTTCTTCCTATTTCACAAGCAGAGCCGACGACCCGGCAACGGGGTCAAAAACATGCCCCCCACGAAGGCAATCTCAGATGGAAAGGAAAAATATGAGATACGAGAACGAAAAATTGAATAAACCGTTTAATTAAGGTTCCTTGGGTGTGTGTGTGTGTGTGTGTGTGTGTGTGTCGATCCGCTCCTTGAAGGTGTGGTGAGGTGCGGGGATGGACGAGCGGAGGAGGAGGAGGAGGAGGAGGAGGAGGAAGACGAGGCCACTGCTCTCCTGCTGCAGGGAAAGAAGGCATCGCAACCGTCCATCCACGGGTGGTTGGCCTCCACAAGCAAACCGTGGGAAACAGCGCCCCGACTCGCAAAAAGGGTCAAGGGGTTGCTTGCGACGCACGGATGGACGGAGCTCACGAGACGAGGGGACGTAACATTACTACCCACAGAACCGAGAGGGAAAGGGGAAGGACAGGAAACATCAACGCTGACACGAGACGGACGACTGACGAGAGATGACAGTAAAGGAGCGTCAATGACGCGCAGGTCCTCTGATTCCACTCGAGGGGGTAATAATTCCTCTTCACCCACTGATTAACCATTTGTGCCTCGGCACTAAGTCTCGACTACAATTGAGCAGTAGAAAATCAGCCTTGTATAACCCTTAGAATAAGACCGATAATTCCGGCATCTATACACAAGGCCCGTCAAACTTCTAAGGGAAGCCTAGTGTGTGTGATGGTGAGTACACGAGAAGATTTCCAGGACAGACACAGGATTGGCATGGCTTTGCCTAACGTGTTTACGTTACTGCTGAGGTGAACTGTGGTGTTTTGATCATTCAAAAGAGGGGATACTGGGGAGATTTAGAAATAGATATAGATATTTTTAGCACAAATGGACGTCATCACATTACTGTGGTCCTGTTCCGACCGAGATGCGGCGCAGAGGCGAATCAAGAATGGAATTATGTTCAGTGCGAGAAAAAGAACGAGTTTTGGGGAGGGAAGCGGGTGAGAGTCATCAGGATAGGTGTATATAGACTCAAGAAAGAGGAAGGATCGTCTATGGATAGATGAAGGAGGATAGGCGATATGACACAACCCTTTGGGACGACATCTACACTCTACCTCCTTCCGATACCATCTTCCCCACCATCATCTACCACTCTCAACCACTATTCTCCCCCACCATTAACCATCCTCTGGCACCATACTCCAGCACTATCCTTCCTCACTATCCTCCCTACCATCAACTACTATCCTCCAATGTCACCAAAAGCCTCGATGGCTTCCTACACTGCTCCCCGACTATTTCCCCTCCCCCTATTCTCCCCGACTTTGCTCCCTGATTATTTCCCTCCACCATTTCCCTCCCCTACTGTTCCCCTTGACTATCCCCATTCCACTATCCGCCGCCGCTTCCATCTATCCTACCATGCTCCCATCACCATCCCCCACTGCCATACTCTGCTACCATACCTTCATGTTTGTCTCTAAAACACCATACACCCCCACCACCTACCTTGTCAAGCCCCATGATAATCTCCCCACCACAATGCACATCTACTGTGCACCCATGACTATCTCCCCACCACCATACTCCCCAACCGTGCCTCTATGACTCAACCCCGAACATACTCCCCTACCATGTACCAATGACCATCTCCCCACCACCATACATCCCTACCATGCCTCCCGATGGTCATCTCCCCACCTAGTACCATACAGCTCTCTCATGCTGCCCCAGTGGCCACCCCACTACCACCATGTCCCTCCCTCCCCTTAGTGGCTAATCACCCCACCACCACACAGCCCTACCATGACCCTTCCCCCCACCCCCCAGAGGCCATTTCCCTTCTACCTACCATACATCACCACCATGCCCTTCTTTCCCCCCCCCCCCAAGTAGCCAATCTCCCCACCTCCCTACCATACATCACCACCATGCCCTCCCCCCTCCCCTCTCAGTAGCCAATCTCTACACCATCACACTACCATACATCACCACCATGTCCCTACCCCACCCCACTTCAGTGGCTCATCTCCCCACCCCAGCCCCCCTACCATGCCATCCCCCCACCCCACTCCCTAGCTAGTGACAAGACCGCGTGCCTACGGAATATAAACGCATGGTCTCACAGATCAACAATATATATATATATATATATATATATATATATATATATATATATATATATATATATATATATATATATACCGCTTTCAACAAAGTTACTACACTCGACAATGGTCGATGCTGTTGATGAAAAAAATATATTGGTAGAGAGCCGGGCCTGCCCCCCCCCCCCCCCCACAACCCACCCCCTCCACAAAACGGTTTACCAGGTAGTGGCTAATAACCAATCAGAGGTCATGATTCCGGTCACGTGACCCGCCCCATGACCACGCCCAAACACTTCACTACATGTACATTCTCTCTCTCTCTCTCTCTCTCTCTCTCTCTCTCTCTCTCTCTCTCTCTATATATATATATATATATATATATATATATATATATATATATATATATATATATATATTTTTTTTTTTTCTTTTTTTGCTTTGTCGCTGTCTCCCGCGTTTGCGAGGTAGCGCAAGGAAACAGACGAAAGAAATGGCCCAACCCCCCCCCCATACACATGTATATACATACGTCCACACACGCAAATATACATACCTACACAGCTTTCCATGGTTTACCCCAGACGCTTCACATGCCTTGATTCACTCCACTGACAGCACGTCAACCCCGGTATACCACATCGCTCCAATTCACTCTATTCCTTGCCCTCCTTTCACCCTCCTGCATGTTCAGGCCCCGATCACACAAAATCTTTTTCACTTCATCTTTCCACCTCCAATTTGGTCTCCCTCTTCTCCTCGTTCCCTCCACCTCCGACACATATATTCTCTTGGTCAATCTTTCCTCACTCATTCTCTCCATGTGCCCGAACCATTTCAAAACACCCTCTTCTGCTCTCTCAACCACGCTCTTTTTATTTCCACACATCTCTCTTACCCTTACGTTACTTACTCGATCAAACCACCTCACACCACACATTGTCCTCAAACATCTCATTTCCAGCACATCCATCCTCCTGCGCACAACTCTATCCATAGCCCACGCCTCGCAACCATACAACATTGTTGGAACCACTATTCCTTCAAACATACCCATTTTTGCTTTCCGAGATAATGTTCTCGACTTCCACACATTCTTCAAGGTCCCAGAATTTTCGCCCCCTCCCCCACCCTATGATCCACTTCCGCTTCCATGGTTCCATCCGCTGCCAGATCCACTCCCAGATATCTAAAACACTTCACTTCCTCCAGTTTTTCTTCATTCAAACTCACCTCCCAATTGACTTGACCCTCAACCCTACTGTACCTAATAACCTTGCTCTTATTCACATTTACTCTTAACTTTCTTCTTTCACACACTTTATATATTATCCCTGGGGATAGGGGAGAAAGAATACTTCCCACGTATTCCCTGCGTGTCGTAGAAGGCGACTAAAAGGGGTGGGAGCGGGGGGCTGGAAATCCTCCCCTCTCAATTTTTTTTTAATTTTCCAAAAGAAGGAACAGAGAAGGGGGCCAGGTGAGGATATTCCCTCTAAGACCCAGTCCTCTGTTCTTAACGCTACCTCGCTAATGCGGGAAATGGCGAGTAGTATGAAAGAAAGATATATATATATATATATATATATATATATATATATATATATATATATATATATATATATATATAAATATATATATATATATATATATATATATATATATATATATATATATATATATATATATATATATATAAGCGTGGGAGTCACTGTGGTAAGGTGGCCTTTTCATTTCCCGTCATACAGGCCATGATTTGTGACCCACATCTGTTGCATCTCCCTCGGTGGGTTGTGCTGTGGTTGGGGAAC
>NC_092234.1:46123011-46165511 GCF_036320965.1 Panulirus ornatus | reverse complement strand
GAGAGGAGACATTCTCTCCTCCTCCTCCCTCTCCCTCCTCCTGGTGTTCCTGCCGCACGCCACTATACACTAATGAGTCGGCAAGAATGCTATAATAAAAGGCACATAAATCTTGGCATTGTTTCACAAGCTCCCCCAGCATTTTTCATCATGACAGAGGATTTTCCCTCCTCCCAGCCGAGGTCATATACAGGCAGGACCACTTGGTGGTTTTATTTTATTTATTTTTTTTTCTTTATTGTGATTTTCATTTTTAAGAATATTTCATGCAGACGATGCTGATTTTGGAGAGAGAGAGAGAGAGAGAGAGAGAGAGAGAGAGAGAGAGAGAGAGAGAGAGAGAGAGAGAGGCCACTAAAGCCCGGGACTTAATGGAGTGGTTTTGAAGGTGTTGGCCAGGCAAGATGGTTTAAGTGTCTCAATAATCTCTCTCTCTCTCTCTCTCTCTCTCTCTCTCTCTCTCTCTCTCTCTCTCTCTCTCTCTCTCTCTCTCTCTCATATTGGAGCTCCCACGTCATACAATCTTCACATATTCAGGAGTCTCACCCACAGCCCTTCATCATACTTCACTATCATACCCTACTGTGTCCTGGCCTTCGCTATAACCTCCCCTCACAACACCTTGGGACCTCTATAACACCCTATAGTGTCCTGGCTTTCACTATAACCTCCCTCACAACACCTTGGAACACTATAACAACATATAGTGTCCTGACCTTCACTATAACCTCCCCTCACAACACCTGTGGCCACTATAACACCCTATAGTGTCCTGACCCTCACTATAACCTCCCTCACAACACCTGGAAACATCATAACAGCCTATAGTGTCCTGGCCTTCACTATAACCTCCCTCAATACCTGTGGCCACTATAACACCCTATAGTGTCCTGGCTTTCACTATAACCTCCCCAACAACACCTGGGAACACTATAACATCCCACAGTGTCCAGACCTTCACTATAACCTCCCGTCACAATGACTGGGAACACTATAACCTCCTATAGAGTCCAAGCCTTCACTATAACCCCCTCACAACACCTGGGGGACCACTATAACACCCTACAGTGTCCTTGCCTTCACCATAACCTCCCCTCACAACACCTGGGGACCACTATAACACCCCTACAGTGTCCTTGCCTTCACTATAACCTCCCCTCACAACCCCTGGGGAACCACTATAAGACCCTACAGTGTCTTTGCCTTCACTATAACCTCCCATCACAACACCTGGGGGACCACTATAAGACCCTACAGTGTCTTTGCCTTCACTATAACCTCCCCTCACAACACCTGGGGACCACTATAACACCCTACAGTGTCTTTGCCTTCACCATAACCTCCCCTCACAACACCTGGGGACCACTATAACACCCCTACAGTGTCCTTGCCTTCACTATAACCTCCCATCACAACCCTGGGGGACCACTATAACACGTACATGAACGTTCAATTATCTCGTCTTTGACGTACACGTGGAGCGAACTGTCATATATTCGCCGCACATGTTTGCAGCAAACAGTTTGGACCAGCAAATAATTTGGATGTACACACACACACACACATGAGAGGCAATAACTTAAAAACATACATGGACAGGCAAATGAACGTACATGGATAGGAGGGGGAAAAATAATAATTTATAAAACGCCCAAAGTTAACGGACGTAGGGAAGGGGGAGGGGGAGGGTGGTGTTGTGGTTAGGGGGGGGGTGGTACAGGGTGGTGGTTGGGCAGAAGGGTATTTCAAATAATAATGAAAAAAAAGGGGTAAAAAACAGGAAAAGGAAAATTTTTCAGACTAGAAATACAAACAAAAAATATATATATTCATTAATGCCTTAACGTGTTTGAATCTATCCGAAAAAAAATGAAAAAAAGAAAACGCACGCACACACACACACACACAGGGTAGCATAAAGAAATAATACCCCCCAAAAAATAATGTAATATGCGTGGATGTAAAAAATTTTTCATTCCGCCAGCGTCGAACGCAGCAGCATTTTCAACACAGGAACAGGCAATCAGACACAGTTTGATTGAAAAATGTAGATTGGTATTTAATAAAACATTTGACACATCGGTATAATCCTATTTGATACGGAACATTTTTTAGTTTTGTGTGTATTTTATTTTCAGATTATATTTATACAGAACAGAGAGCCGTATTTGTGCGGGCGGGGGAAACAAATATTTTGTGTATTCATACGGTTTTTCTCCCCTGGTTGTTTGGACGCATGATTAATTTACGGCCTCGTATTTTCTATCAAATTGGAAGTGCTTGTGGGGGATTTTCCTACAATATCATTTTCCCGGGGCATTGCTTATTGGCCAGACTCACTGACAGATTGCTAATTGAATCCCGTCACGTTATCATTTCTGGCGGGGAGGAGGAGGAGGAGGAGGAGGAGGAGTGAGAGAGGTGGGTGGTGGGTAAGTGGGGTGGTAGTAGTGGTGGTTTAAATGGGGGGGGGAGGTAGGTGGGGGTAGGTAGGTGGGTGGTAGGTGGTAGATCTGTGAAAACGCCATCCCGGTAGATGAAAACGGAAAGTAATTGGAAACTGGATCATGCAAGAAGATTGGCGTGTGGTGGCGGTGGTGGCGGCGGCAGCACCAGCAGAGAGGCTGTGTGAGTGAGTGAGTGAGTGGACAAACAGGGTAGGTAGGTACCTAACTACTGCCTCGTCAGATCTGTGTGTTCAACAGATTGCGCCATTTTGTGGGGGGGGATGGGGTGGTGGTGGGGATGGTGTGGTGGGGAGAGAGGGAGGAGGAGGGTGGGAGAGGAGAGGAAGGGAGAGGAGTGACTGGGAGGGCTGGGCTAGCGCGAGGGGGAGGGGGTGACTGCGCGGGAGTCGGTTGGCCCAACGTACTTAAGGTTCTGTTGCCATATCTTGGGCAACACCTTAATCTTTTAATATTTATTTTTCCTCCCAACCTTTGCGGATGTTTCAAATATCCTTCAATGGTATACGATCGCTTTATCTAACGTTCGAAGTATCTGCAGTGTATGCGTGCGTGTGCGTGTGCGTGTGCGTTTGCGTGCGCGTGTGTGTGTTTTATGACGCCACTAAAACCGTGAGTGTTAGACAAATTGAGTGCGAGAGGGACCTGGGAATGGATGCTGGTAGCGAGGCCAGACCCGGTGCATTTGTTGCTGTCACGGACCACCGTCCGCTTAATATCACCACACCGGCCGTGCGCTCCAATCAATAACCGGACGACTGCTAGAAAAGGTGTCCCGGTGCTTAGCCCGCGTCGCCGCCCCTGCTTTGCCACGATTCGCGACGCGACCCTCGGCGTCGTTCGCCACTGTACGGTCATGCCATTAAGCGCGTCGTCCGCGCGAGGGGGGGCCCGGGTGGAGGAGGCGGAGGAGGGCAGGGCAGGCGGGCGGGCGGGAGTTGGAGAGGGAGGGAGGGCGGGCCCGAGAGTGTGTACCTTTTCGCTCGGCGGAGGGATGACTCTGACCCGTGTGGCGGGACGTCCCAGGGTCGTGATCCCCCTGGCGGGCGGGCGGGGGAAAGTAAACGGAGCCTTCTCACAGTCGATGAAAGCTGCTGCTAGTCGAGACAAATGAATCGGCGAGTTTGTTGTGATAATTGCTTTGTCTGCGAGGAAAGAATAATCACTATTTGGTGGGCGAGAGTCAATACTTGTCACTGCTGATAATTGGCGCCGCGACATATTGCTAGGGCTAGGGAGGGAACCCCCGGTCGCCAGCCGCCGGCGGCTGCTTCTCCTCCTCCTCCTGCTTCTGCTCCTGCTGCTACAGAGGTTGTTAGTAGGGCTTCTCCAGCAGCTCCTCCTGCTGTGGGTTGCTGATGGTGGTGGTGGTAGTAGCAGTAGTAGTAGTGGAGGAGGAGGAGGAGGAGGAGGCGTCAGACCTGGTCTCCACAAGCTCCCGACGGAGGAAGGGTGTCTGTCCCTTAAGTGGTTCGTGTATAGTTTTAAGGGGTGTGAGGAGAGGGAGGGAAGAGGGTAGAGGGTGGGTGGGAGGATGGATGTAAGAAGGACCCTTCAAAAGGGTGAAGAGGGATTACCCAACGGGGTAGTTAGCTGTTAAGGGACTTTGGTGGTGGTGGTGGATGATGATGGGAGGGAGTTGTTAGTGTTCGCTCTTGCTGCCAAAGATGGATTGGCTTTTGAGACTTTTATAATGAACTCTGTCGCGAAATACTTCGGACGCAAGAAGGACGTTCAAGGATCTAGAGAGACGGACGCTTCTTTAAGCAGTCGAGTTGTCAAATAAGGAAGAGAGATGATTACTTTTTCTTTTAGGGTGGAGAGAAAAACAATCTTAGAAACTTAAAGCGAGGCGCTCAAAGCTGGGAGTGAGGGGGTGGGAGGAAGGTAAGAAAGACTTAACGTAGACACTACCGAAGCAAACCTTAAATCACGTTGTCTTTGAAGTTTTGAAAGCAATCTATGTGGAGGAATGACAACTGCTGTGGAAGACCTTTTGGAAAAGTACGAGAGTAAATGATCTAAAAAGGTAATTCCCTTTCACCATCTATAGAATAATAGTATTTAATGTCACCCTTTTTTGTTTGAGTTAGAGCCATTTCTTCCCAACAAATGCAAGGGAAATGAGGCTCCGTTATGGCTGACAACAACAACAACAACAACAACAACACTGTCATTACTCAACACAACGGCCCGAAGGACCTGGGGGAGGGTGGGGAGGATCTGCGAAGCGGTGGGCGCTACGCGCTGACCCCCAAGCTAGTACGGACGGACGGACGCTGTCGTATATTACCCAGGGGCTTGGCACTTTGTTGCGCTCCGGGTTCGCTTCTCTCTCTCTCTATGCGTCGGCAAGGCTTAAGCCAGGCTGACCAATGGGTGGTAGCGTGATCCTTACGGTCACAAGGACCCGACTGTGCCCTGTTTACACCGACTCCAGCATCATTAATACCGCGCTGCTAAATAATGGTGGGAGGTGTGGACACCACCCCTCCCCTCCCTCCCCCCCCCCACACACACACATACAAGGGGAGAGGCAATTGAGGGGGGTGTGAGGGGAGAGGGGTTCGAGTCTGTATGGGGAGGCACCTGCCACAAGGTGCCAACCCATAACCCATGGAGGTTATGGGAAATCTGGAAATCATCTATCTATCTATCTATCTACCTATATATATATATATATATATATATATATATATATATATATATATATATATATATATATATATAATCATTATAATGGCTTAACTCACTGAGCACGACGGTACGACTTTGACCTTTGACCTTATCTTTAAGGATCCAAGCAACGCGCGTTCAAAGGTCGTACCGTCGTACCCAAGGGTGGTGTGTGTACCGTAGCGCTCAAGGATCGTACCGTCTCCCTCAAGGATCGAGCTGTCGTACCATAGAACCGTACTACCGTCTTAATGATCGTACCGTCGTCTTATTCAAGGATCGCATGGTCTCATTACAGAGGCGTACCGTCGTATTCGGGGGGGAGGGGTGTTCGGGGGGTCCGTCTGTACCACAGTGTGGTACAGAGGTCCACAGCAATAACACAGACGAGACACACACACACACCCGTGGGCCCTTGTACAGACATGGCAACACTGTCGATCGTTATAGAACTCCTGCGGCGCTACCTGCTACCGAGGGGCGTGGAGAACATGGAGGAGGGAGGTGGAGGTGGGGGGTCTGCTGGGCAGGTATCGGAGAGGGACGGGAAGTGGGAAGGGGCACGAACGAGAGAGGGTTGGGCAGGGGGAAGGAGAGTAGGTAAGGGCAGGGGAGGTAGTGTTAAGGGTATAAGGTAAAGGCAGGGGAGGTAGTGTTAAGGGTTTAAGGTAAGGGCAGGGGAGGTAGTGTTAAGGGTTTAAAGTAAGGGCAGTTCAGGGGAGGTAGTGTTAAGAGTATAAGGTACGGGCAAGGGAGGTAGTGTTAAGGGTATAAGGTACGGGCAAGGGAGGTAGTGTTAAGGGTATAAGGTAAGGGCAGGGGAGGTAGTGTTAAGGGTTTAAAGTAAGGGCAGTTCAGGGGAGGTAGTGTTAAGGGTATAAGGTAAGGGTAGTTCAGGGGAGGTAGTGTTAAGGGTTTAAGGTAAGGGTAGTTCAGGGGAGGTAGTGTTAAGGGTTTAAGGTAAGGGCAGGGGAGGTAGTGTTAAGGGTTTAAGGTAAGAGCAGGGGAGGTAGTGTTAAGGGTTTAAGGTAAGGGCAGGGGAGGTAGTGTTAAGGGTATAAGGTACGGGCAAGGGAGGTAGTGTTAAGGGTATAAGGTAAGGGCAAGGGAGGTAGTGTTAAGGGTATAAGGTAAGGGCAGGGGCTGCTACCTGGACCCCATCATATCAAGGGCGTATCCCCCACGCTGGAGACTTCAACGCCTCCGTTACGTTCAGCATGAACCACTGTCATGTCACGAGGACTCGTCATGTCACGAGGACTTGTCATGTCACGAAGACTCGTCATGTCACGAAGACTCGTCATGTCACGAGGACTTGTCATGTCACGAAGACTTGTCATGTCACGAGGACTCGTCATGTCACGAGGACTCGTCATGTCACGAGGACTCGTCATGTCACGAGGACTCGTCATGTCACGAAGACTCGTCATGTCACGAGGACTCGTCATGTCACGAGGACTCGTCATGTCACGAGAACCTGTCATGTCACGAGGACTTGTCATGTCACGAGGACTCGTCATGTCACGAGGACTTGTCATGTCACGAGGACTCGTCATGTCACGAGGACTTGTCATGTCACGAGGACTTGTCATGTCACGAGGACTTGTCATGTCACGAGGACTCGTCATGTCACGAGGACTTGTCATGTCACGAGGACTCGTCATGTCACGAGGACTTGTCATGTCACGAGGACTTGTCATGTCACGAGGACTTGTCATGTCACGAGGACTCGTCATGTCACGAGGACTCGTCATGTCACGAGGACTCGTCATGTCACGAGGACTTGTCATGTCACGAGGACTCGTCATGTCACGAGGACTTGTCATGTCACGAGGACTCGTCATGTCACGAGGACTTGTCATGTCACGAGGACTCGTCATGTCACGAGGACTCGTCATGTCACGAGGACTTGTCATGTCACGAGGACTTGTCATGTCACGAGGACTCGTCATGTCACGAGGACTCGTCATGTCACGAGGACTTGTCATGTCACGAGGACTCGTCATGTCACAAGGACTTGTCATGTCACAAGGACTTGTCATGTCACGAGGACTCGTCATGTCACAAGGACTTGTCATGTCACAAGGACTTGTCATGTCACGAAGACTCGTCATGTCACGAGGACTTGTCATGTCACGAGGACTCGTCATGTCACGAGGCCTCGTCATGTCACGAGGACTTGTCATGTCACGAGGACTCGTCATGTCACGAGGACTCGTCATGTCACGAGAACCTGTCATGTCACGAGGACTCGTCATGTCACGAGGACTCGTCATGTCACGAGAACCTGTCATGTCAACTCAGCAAACAGCCCGTCAGTTTGGACATGAGGGCTCGTGGGGTATGATGACCACGTAGTGTTACGAGTGACGCCCACCCCACACCCCCCTAACAACCACCCACCCACCCACCCCTAGTGACGAGGTAGTACCAACCCACCTGACCCCCCCCCCCTCCCCTTGGGGGTGGGGGAAGGGGAGAGGGGGGGGACGACGACGAGCGAGACAAGCACCACAGGTGTTGACACCCCCCCCCACCCGTGGTGCCCAGCGAGGCCGGAGGTGGACCCACCTCGTCCCCACGAGACATGTCCTCGTCTGCAGGGCCAACACACCTCGCCCCCTCCCTCCCATTCCTCTCTCTCTCTCTCTCTCTCTCTCTCTCTCTCTCTCTCTCTCTCTCTCTCTCTCTCTCTCTCTCTCTCTCCACCGTACGAACGGCCTCGCGGCTTCATCCAATCAGCGTCAATACATTATTCATTACTTCTATCCTGGTGTGGTAAGATGGGTTGGGAGGAGGCCCCCGCCCCGGTGGGTGACCCGCCATCTCCCTCCTTCACCGCCTCCGTCAGCCACAGACGACGCCTCACTAGCGGCCCCGGGCGATCGCGTGGGGACACGTGGAGACGTCGTCTCCCGCCTGTGGGGTCGTGGCATCTGTCAAATTCGTTGTGGCGTCGTGTTAACTACCCTCCGGCGTCGTATTAACTACCCTCTGGCGTCGTGTTAACCACCCTCTGGCGTCGTATTAACCTCCCTCTGGCGTCGTGTTAACTATCCTTTGGCGTCGTATTAAGTACCTTTGGCGTCGTATGAACAACCATTTGGCGTCGTCGTTGACTACCTTTTGGCGTCGTATTAACTACCATTTGGCGTCGTGTAAACTATTCTCTGGCGTCGTATTAACTACCTTTGGCGTCGCATGAACTACCATCTGGCGTCGCATGAACTACCGTTTGGCGTCGTGTTGACGACTGTCTGGCATCGTGTTAAAACAACCACCCCTTGGCGTCGTACTAACAACCATCTGGCGTCGCGCTAAACCACCCTCTAGCATCGCGTTAAACTACCCCGGTCACCTGACGACCACGACAATGGGTTTTTTCTTTTTTCCACAGTGGTAGTATTGATGCCGGGCTGGTCTGTACCAGTGGTAAGAGAGTGGTAAACCCACCACCACCTAAGAAACTCTAGCCCCCATTCTCCCCCACATGGTGCCCCTCTCCACCAGCAGGACTTGCTAACCAAGTGACGAACATAAATAATTGGTGGGGACCCCTGACCCTTGCCTGCCAGCCAGCCAGCCAGCCCCTGGGGAGCGGGGCTGGGGTGTTCAGATGGCCGGCGGTCCAATATATATTCTAATGTTTCAGCCCCACTGTTGGTGACCAGAGACAATGCTGCATCATGCTGTACTTTTATACCCCTCTCCTCCCCTGCAGCATATACCGTGCTGGGGTGACCTCCTCCCCTGCAGCATATACTGTGCTGGGGTGACCTCCTCCCCTGCAGCATATACTGTGCTGGGGTGACCTCCTCCCCTGCAGCATACACCGAGCTGGGGTGACCTCCTCACCTGCAGCATACACCGTGCTGGGGTGACCTCCTCCCCTGCAGCATACACCGTGCTGGGGTGACCTCCTCCCCTGCAGCATACACCGTGCTGGGGTGACCTCCTCCCCTGCAGCATACACGGTCCTTCCCACACGCTCCTACGTTAACCTGGTCACAGACCATCGGGTCTTCTGTTGTCTGGCCTTCCCAACTGGCACGAGACAATGGGGGGGGAGGAGGGGGGAGGGGGGGAGTTGTCCGACACCCGACATGCCGTCTCACGTAGCGGGGGTGGGGGAGACCTGGCCCCATCCGTCACCACCCACCCCTAAATAAAAATCCCTCCCCATCGAACTTCTCAACACCGCCCAGTGAACCAGGCTCCAATGACTACACGACACTTCATAACGCTTTGCAACACTGACCCTACAACACTTTACTATATCACAACACTGACCCTACAACACTTTACCATATTACAACACTGACCCTACAACACGTTACTATATCACAACACACCCTACAACATTTTACCATACTTTACAACACTGACCTTACAACACTTTACCATACTTTACAACATTGACCTTACAACACTTTACCATACTTTACAACACTGACCTTACAACACTTTACCATACTTTACAACACTGATCTTACAACACTTTACCATACTTTACAACACTGACCTTACAACACTTTACCATACTTTACAACACTGACCTTACAACACTTTACCATACTTTACAACACTGACCTTACAACACTTTACCATACTTTACAACACTGACCCTAAAACACTTTACCATACTTTACAACACTGACCCTACAACACTTTACCATACTTTACAACACTGACCTTACAACACTTTACCATACTTTACAACACTGACCTTACAACACTTTACCATACTTTACAACCGGCAACACTACAACGATTCCGAAAAACATTACAGCACTTTCTAACACTTTATAAGTGCCTATATTAACGAAAAAAAATAATGGTAATAATAATAATAATAATAATAATGAATTTATGAATAAACTGAAATGCCACAATAATGATTAATTTCAACAACTACTTTGTATATACTTAGGTTTAGATAAAATGATATAGAGATTAAGGAATTCCTCTAACAAAGTCGGTACACGACGGATATATATATATATATATATATATATATATATATATATATATATATATATATATATATATATATATATATATATTACTCATAGTTACAATCTATACTCATAAACACATATGAAACAACCCCAGAATCATTGCACTTTGATCTGCATATTTCTAAAACGTAAACCGACTATAGATAATGACAACCATTACAGCCAACAACATATGCACATACTGGAGACTCTACCCAGAAAGAATTATCATTACAATCAGAAAGACATCGAAGGAAAAAAATGGATATTTATCACCAGAATTGCACAAAAGTGGATGAGAATGATTCTTGGATATCAAGGTGGTCAGAAATGGAGGTGGGGGTGCTGCTGCTGTGGGTCTGTGTAAACAGTTAGTGAGTAAAAGCTAGGGACAAAATGAGAGAATGGCATAGTGTACCATGTGAAAAATATACATGGAAACTAGTATAGAAAACGGGGGTCAAAATTAATACACCTCATTTCTTACGTCCTGTAGCGAGTTAATAACGAAAATAATCATTATGGAATAATGCTTGTAATTGATAAATCATATTTCAATAAATCAATTGTTCGTTATAAACAGAGTTTAATGGATAATAAATGTAATTCACACATATCATTACAGACGAAAATATATGACATTTTTTTTCTAATCTATTTCTTACAGTTTTCGAGTTATCTTTTAACCAGACACAAGAAACCATGGCAATACTTGTCCAGTGTGGGGGTGTGTGCGGAGTGGGGGTTTAGTTTCCCCACACCTACATTTTCTTTATGATGTTTATAGAAAATGGAATCAGGTGGTGAAAATGGTACGAAAGGTACCTAAAAAGAATATGTGGTTTTCAGGTTTAGAAACCTGGCATACATTATGACCAGTGCTCTCGTACTGGGCGGCGGGTTTCAAATACTAGGTGGCAGGTTTCAAGTACTGGGCGACTGGTTTCAGTAACCAGACGACAGGCAATGTGATAAACGACAGATTCCACGTACGGAACGACGGGCGACAGGAAGGTTGTCACCTGGACGACAACGACAATTACCGACGCCTCGTTACGAGGTAATTGTCGCCCCAGGGAGGGAGGGAGGGATGGTGGGTGGGTGGGTGGGTGTGTGGGTAGCGCCACTTGTCAACACACCCTCACCTCCAACGCACACAATTACCCCTTAATTACCATACCTGCGTGCCCCCCACCCCACCCTAACCCACCCTCCTAATCCTTTCTTACAAGCGCTTTCTCATTCTACTCTCTCTCTCTCTCTCTCTCTCTCTCTCTCTCTCTCTCTCTCTCACCTTCCCCCCCTCTGACTCGCCTCCTCCGCCAACAGTGAATCTCCTCCTCTGCCAACAGTGACTCGCCTCCTCGGCAAAGTGACTCACCTCCTCTGCCAACAGTGACAATATTCGCCACACTGCCAACATCCAAACCACCGAGGCTGCCCCGATGGCTGCCAGCACCACTGCCAACAACCATAACTAGTTAACTATGCCGCCACAATCACATCGACCTACCAACCACTGACCGACTAACCACACCACCACCGCAAACACTGACGCCACCGACACGATCTACCACCACCAAGCGCAACCCACCGACACACCTACCACCACTACCACAGCTACTACCAGTGCCACCACCATCATCGCTACCACCAATCTCACCTTTTCCTCCTCCTCCCCATAGCCAATGGTAGCAATGATCCTGGTAGTTAAGGTAGAACCTTATATATATACGTATGATGTCAATGGTACTTAAGTGGTGTCAGAGTAGGAGTGGCTGGGTGGTGGCAGTGTGGAGGTGGTGTCAGAGGGAGCGGTGGTAGTGGTGGGAACACCACAGCATCGGTTCATGATATGAGATGCAGAAGAGGATCAAGTACAGAAGAAGAAGAAGAAGAAGAAGACAGAGAAGAATCATAATAATAATAAGAAGAAGAAGACAGAGAAGAAGAAGAAGAAGACCAAGATAAAAAAGATAAAGAAAAAGAAAAAGGAGAGAAAAAAGATGGATTTAAGGAGAAAGAAAGGCATCATCATTTCCAGTCGGAACTGGAAGCAGCAAGAAGACTGGCCAACAACAACAGGAGGAGGAGGAGGAGGAGGAGGAGGAGTCAGTCTGCAGGAGCAGTTTGAACCAACCCCTCCACCCTCCCTCCCTCTCACTAGAGGGGAGGGGTGGGGATGGAGGAGGGGGTTGTGGTGGGGTTGTTGTGGAGGGTGGGGGAGGGAAGGTCTTACCAGAGATAATATCCGCCTCCGCCACAAGTTCTTGGAGCTTAACGCCACCACCATCTAGATCATCCGGCCTGGAAATAAATAACTTCCCCCCCCGCCCAGCCCCGCTGCTGACCACCACCACTCCATCAAACATGGAAGATTACCTTCCCCAAACATTTTCCTCCCCACCTTCCCTCCCGCTCTCTCTCTCTCTCTCTCTCTCTCTCTCTCTCTCTCTCTCTCTCTCTCTCTCTCTCTCTCTCAAAAATAAGAAGGGAAAAAAATTATTTCAAAACTTGAGGGAGCCGTTTGGCAATCTTCTGCGGTTGGCTGGATAGCTTATGGAACTCCACCATTTTTCCAGGCAAGGCCTCGCCTCGCCTCGCCTCGCCTCGGCTGGCTGTCTCTGGCAAGCAGGTGTATGGGAAGAGGTTAAGTGTGGTTGAGGATGTGGGACGAGAGTGGAGTGAGTGTTGGCTGACAGCCAGTGTGGTTGAGGACTAGAGTGGAGTGGGTGTTGGGAGACAGCCAGTGTGGTTGAGGACTAGAGTGGAGTGGGTGTTGGTTGACAGCCAGTGTGGTTAAGGATGTGGGACGAGAGTGGAGTGGGTGTTGGTTGACAGCCAGTGTGGTTGAGGACTAGAGTGGAGTGGGTGTTGGCTGACAGCCAGTGTGGCTGAGGATGAGGGACGAGAGTGAAGTGGGTGTTGGTTGAGAGCCAGTCTGGTTGAGGACGAGAGTGGAGTGGGTGTTGGTTGAGAGCCAGTCTGGTTGAGGACGAGAGTGGAGTGGGTGTTGGTTGACAGCCAGTCTGGTTGAGGACGAGAGTGGAGTGGGTGTTGGTTGAGAGCCAGTCTGGTTGAGGACGAGAGTGGAGTGGGTGTTGGTTGAGAGCCAGTGTGGTTGAGGACGAGAGTGGAGTGGGTGTTGGTTGACAGCCAGTCTGGTTGAGGACGAGAGTGGAGTGGGTGTTGGTTGAGAGCCAGTCTGGTTGAGGACGAGAGTGGAGTGGGTGTTGGTTGACAGCCAGTCTGGTTGAGGACGAGAGTGGAGTGGGTGTTGGTTGAGAGCCAGTGTGGTTGAAGATGGGGGACGAGAGAGGGTGTTGTGGTAGACAGCCAGTGTGGTTGAGGATGAGGGACGAGATGGTGGTGTTGTGGTAGACAGCCAGTGTGGTCGAGTATGAGGGAGGGACGAGGAGGAGGTGAGGGAAAAGGAGGGGGGGGGGGTGTTGAACCCTGGGCTCTCTCTCTCTCTCTCTCTCTCTCTCTCTCTCTTCCCCGGGTGGGGGATTACCTCCAGCGTCGGGTTCGTCGCTGCCCAGCCACCGTGGCTGATGGTCAACGAATTAAAGAAGATTGCAAGTGTTCCCTCTGTGACTTACACCCTCCCTCCCTCCCTCCCAATCCCCACCCTGGCCTCCTCTTCCCCCACACCCCTTCTCCCTCGACCAACCAACCAACCTCCCTCAACCTCCCGGAGGCTCACAACTAACTAACCTCCTCCAACCTCCTGCTGGCTCTCCAACCCTGGCCTTAACCTCTCTACCTCTCCATCTCCAACATACTCCCCCTCACCTCCTCCTCCTCCTCCATAAGCCTCCACTCCATCACTCCCTCCCCCACCAACAACCACAACGAACACACGGACGCTCGCATCCAAAAGCACCTGTGGTAACTAAGGACCCAACCCACACCACACACACACACACATACACACAAATATTCAACGTGAATATTACTTCCAAACACAGCCAAAATTCTAGAATATAAACATTAACTCCAAATACGACCAAACATGGAACAAAAGCATCGTTTCGATAACTGTTTCTTCCCTTACACCTCTAATGCCTTGGAACTCTCTGCTTTCTCATGCCTTTCCCAACAGATATGACCTGACGCATTTCAAAAGACAAAAGAGTTTTTCACTTGTTTTTCACTTCCTCCAGAACTCGTAAATGCCCTCCCTTGTCTTTTCTTTTCCTTTTTTTTTCCGTTTCATGATTCTCTCTATATTTCCAACGTGAAAAAGAAAATATGAGCAAGATTATTAACCTTCCCTACAAACAGGTCCTCCTCACTCACACCCGAACGTAAGTATCACCTCCAAAAAAAACACCCAAACTCCGACCATCACCATTCCCTCCAAACACGACCAAAACATCCGGTCATATACCTTACCTCATAAACCCATCAAACACACAAACATCACCTCCAAAACCCTCCAAACACCAGATCATTAACATTACCCCCTAATAAAAATGGACATAAACATTACCTCCAAACACCCGACCATAATAAACATTACCTCCAAACACCCAACCATAATAAACATTACCTCCAAACACCCAACCATAATAAACATTACCTCCAAACACCCAACCATAATAAACATTACCTCCAAACACCAACAAATATAAACATCAACAAAAAACAAAAAACAACACCCTAAAAATAAAACACACACACACACAACATCCTAAAAAAATAAAAACAAACAAATAAACAATGAATTATTTCATCAATTAACACCGTTACTAAAATACATTCTCTCACAAAATTATCCAGCTGAAGTCCAGCAGGATCTTATCACCGAACTGAAATTCCGTTTTCTTTAATACGTTGACGAAAAAAAAAAAGGGGGGTGACAAAGAAAGAAAGAAGGAGAAAAAAGAAAATGGTACTCAATTTCACTGTTTTAGGTCGGCAGTGAAAAGTACAGAGCCGGACGCTCGGCAGTGTAGTCACTGCAGTCAGGGGCGATGAGTCGGCTTCAAGGGGGGGTCAGTTTTCCGTCCATGCATTTACTGTCTTTGATCTGTATTCTCCCCAGCCAGGGTCGGGGCGCGTGGTCTGGCAGGGTCAGTAAGGTGGGGTGGGTGGTGGTGGGTAGGGTGGGTCTAGTAGCCTCCCCATTGTGTGTGCTGGGGTTGGCTGGTTAAGAGTCTCGCTGGGTGATGGGTCCGGTAACCTCCCCATTGTGTGGGTTGGGTCTGGTAGTCTCCCCACCGTGTGCTGGGTCTCGTAGCCTCCCCACCGTGTGCTTGGTCTGGTAGCCTCCCCACTATGTGTTGTGTCCGGTAGCCTCCCCACTGTATGTGGGGTCCTATATCCTCCCCACCGTGTGTTGGGTCTGGTAGCCTCCCCACCGTGTGCTGGATCTGGTAGCCTCCCCACCGTGTGTTGGGTCTGGTAGCCTCCCCACCGTGTGCTGGATCTGGTAGCCTCCCCACCGTGTGTTGGGTCTGGTAGCCTCCCCACCGTGTGTTGGGTCTGGTAGCCTCCCCACTATGTGTTGGGTCCGGTAGCCTCCCCACTGTATGTGGGGTCCTATATCCTCCCCACTGTGTGTTGGGTCTGGTAGCCTCCCCACCGTGTGCTTGGTCTGGTAGCCTCCCCACTATGTGTTGGGTCCGGTAGCCTCCCCACTGTATGTGGGGTCCTATATCCTCCCCACCGTGTGTTGGGTCTGGTAGCCTCCCCACCGTGTGCTGGATCTGGTAGCCTCCCCACCGTGTGTTGGGTCTGGTAGCCTCCCCACCGTGTGCTGGATCTGGTAGCCTCCCCACTGTGTGTTGGGTCCGGTAGCCTCCCCACTGTATGTGGGGTCCTATATCCTCCCCACCGTGTGTTGGGTCTGGTAGCCTCCCCACCGTGTGCTTGGTCTGGTAGCCTCCCCACTATGTGTTGGGTCCGGTAGCCTCCCCACTGTATGTGGGGTCCTATATCCTCCCCACCGTGTGTTGGGTCTGGTAGCCTCCCCACCGTGTGCTGGATCTGGTAGCCTCCCCACTGTGTGTTGGGTCTGGTAGCCTCCCCATCGTGTGCTCGGTCTGGTAGCCTCCCCACCGTGTGTTGGGTCTGGTAGCCTCCCCATCGTGTGCTCGGTCTGGTAGCCTCCCCACCGTGTGCTGGATCTGGTAGCCTCCCCACTGTGTGTTGGGTCTGGTAGCCTCCCCACCGTGTGCTGGATCTGGTAGCCTCCCCACCGTGTGTTGGGTCTGGTAGCCTCCCCACCGTGTGCTGGATCTGGTAGCCTCCCCACTGTGTGTTGGGTCTGGTAGCCTCCCCACCGTGTGCTGGATCTGGTAGCCTCCCCACTGTGTGTTGGGTCTGGTAGCCTCCCCATCGTGTGCTCGGTCTGGTAGCCTCCCCACTATGTGTTGGGTCCGGTAGCCTCCCCACTGTGTGTGCTGGGTCTCTCCCCCACTCTGCCCTCCCCGGAGATCTGGAGTGGGGGAGGGGGGGAGGTTAAGCCGTGCAACAATAACCGGTGTCCGACCTAAGCTTAGATCATCCTCGTCTCCACCCCACCCTGCCCTGCCTCACCCTGCCTCATCCCGCCCTGCCTCACCCTGCCTCAAGCTGCCCTGCCTCACCCTGCCTCAAGCTGCCCTGCCTCACCTTGCCCTGCCTCACCCTGCCCTGCCTCACCCTGCCTCAAGCTGCCCTGCCTCACCCCGCCCTGCCTCACCCTGCCCTGCCTCACCCCGCCCTGCCTCAAGCTGCCCTGCCTCACCCTGCCCTGCCTCACCCCGCCCTGCCTCACCCTGCCCTGCCTCACCCCACCCTACCCTGCCTCAAGCTGCCCTGCCTCACCCTGCTTCAAGCTGCCCTGCATCACCCTACCCTACCCTGCCTCACTCTACCCTACCGTGCCTCACCCTACCCTACCGAGTCTACCCTACCCTGCCTCACCCTACCCTACCCTGCCTCATCCTATCCTACCCTGCCTCACCCTACCCTACCCAGCCTTACCCTACCCTACCCTGCCTCACCCTACCCTACCCTGCCTCACCCTATCCTACCCTGCCTCACCCTATCCTACCCTGCCTCACCCTACCCTACCCAGCCTTACCCTATCCTACCCTGCCTCACCCTACCCTACCCTGCCTCACCCTACCCAGCCTTACCCTATCCTACCCTGCCTCACCCTACCCTACCCTGCCTCACCCTACCCTACCCAGCCTTACCCTATCCTACCCTGCCTCACCCTACCCTACCCTGCCTCACCCTACCCTACCCAGCCTTACCCTATCCTACCCTGCCTCACCCTACCCTACCCTGCCTCACCCTACCCTACCCAGCCTCACCCTACCCTACCCAGCCTTACCCTATCCTACCCTGCCTCACCCTACCCTACCCTGCCTCACCCTACCCTACCCAGCCTTACCCTATCCTACCCTGCCTCACCCTATCCTACCCAGCCTTACCCTATCCTACCCTGCCTCACCCTACCCTACCCTAAACACATCTGTGGGGAGGAAGGGAGGGAGGGATGGAGGTGGTGGTGTCACCTTCCGTTGGCCGACCTGTTTAGGCCAACGGAACAACAGAACATGGTGATGGTCACCATGGTTTAAGGCGTATCTTACAGCCGTTGAACGGCTCGGCCGGAGGGGGACAACAGAAAACAGGGCTCGACGCCGTTGAGCCACAGCTTAGAGAGAGAGAGAGAGAGAGAGAGAGAGAGAGAGAGAGAGAGAGTTATATCTTTCAAGAGAGTAAGCTCTTACAGAGCCTTCCGATGTGGTTGGTTTGTTCTGAGAGAGAGAGAGAGTCAAGCGCGGGCCCGCCAGGGTTCGCATCCTGGCGCGGCACACGGCCCACAGCCGAGCCCAGCCCTTCACCGTCCCTCGGGGCTGGTTCATAAAATGGTATCCGACTTAGCCTGTTGTGTTTACCTATATATATATATATATATATATATATATATATATATATATATATATATATATATATATATATATATATAAGATCGCTATAAATATATTCAGTTCAATGTGTCCAGATAACACTCTTGCTCATAACACGACCACAACATCTGTACCCATAACACGACCACAACATCTGTACCCATAACACGACCACAACATCTGTACCCATAACACGACCACAACATCTGTACCCATAACACGACCACGGCATCCTTAGACATCGTCACAACACCACCACAACCGCCCCACACAACCACATCCTATACTCCTACAACAACCAGAGCATCACCACACAACCACATCTTCACCCACACCACAACAGTCGTGACCCCACAGGTAACACGTTACTAACAACTTTACACAACATCACACCAAAACAACCACGAGTTGTAACGCTGATATAAGTCCATCATAAATCCCGGTTATCTTAAACCACAGAGACATGTCTGATATCTCTCATCATCTCCAACAATGAGAGACATCTCCTCCTCCTCCTCCTCACCACCACCAACTCATCCCCAGCCTCCACCATCGCCAACACTGTGGACGCTTTTAATCACCAACTCTCTCTCTCTCTCTCTCTCTCTCTCTCTCTCTCTCTCTCTCTCTCTCTCTCTCTCTCTCTCTATCTATCTATCTATCTATCTATCTCTCCGGCACATACGTGTCGCCTCTGTTACCACACTCACCGCCGCTACGCTACAACACCGTCACAACTACAACCAATACAACTACCACCACCACCATCCTCACACCACCGCATTCACAACACCTCAGTCTACCACAACCCACAGCCAATCTGCCACTGTGATCATCAACGCCAACAACAACTCCACCAATATCCAACAACAACACCAACAATATCCAACAACACCAATATCCAACAACAACCCCACCAATATCCAACAAAATCCCCACCAATATCCAACAACAACACCAACAATATCCAACAACACAAATATCCAACAACAACCCTACCAATATCCAACAAAATCTCCACCAATATCCAACAACAACACCAACAATATCCAACAACACCAATATCCAACAAAATCCCCACCAATGTCCAACAACAACACCACCAATATCCAACAAAATCTCCACCAGTGCCCATCCCAAATTCAATACACCACCGCCGCTGTGCCACCACTTCCATCACCACAGCGCATCAATAAAGGCGACTAATACAACACCATAACAACTACAACTGACCTTAACGCCACAATGCCATCGCCACCATCCCGCCACCACAACCATCTCTCCTGCCACCACCACCACCACAACCATCTCTCCTGCCACCACCACCGCCACCACCACCACAACCATCTCTCCTGCCACCACCACCACAACCATCTCTCCTGCCACCACCACCACAACCACCACAACCATCTCTCCTGCCACCACCACCACAACCATCTCTCCTGCCACCACCACCACCACAACCATCTCTCCTGCCACCACCACCGCCACCACCACCACAACCATCTCTCCTGCCACCACCACCACAACCATCTCTCCTGCCACCACCACCACAACCACCACAACCATCTCTCCTGCCACCACCACCACAACCATCTCTCCTGCCACCACCACCACCACCACCACCACAACCATCTCTCCTGCCACCACCACCACCACCACCACCACAACCATCTCTCCTGCCACCACCACCGCCACCACCACCACAACCATCTCTCCTGCCACCACCACCACAACCACAACCATCTCTCCTGCCACCACCACCACCACCACCACCACAACCATCTCTCCTGCCACCACCACCACCACAACCATCTCTCCTGCCACCACCACCACCACCACCACAACCATCTCTCCTGCCACCACCACCACAACCATCTCTCCTGCCACCACCACCACCACAACCATCTCTCCTGCCACCACCACCACCACAACCATCTCTCCTGCCACCACCACCACAACCATCTCTCCTGCCACCACCACCACCACAACCATCTCTCCTGCCACCACCACCACAACCATCTCTCCTGCCACCACCACCACCACAACCATCTCTCCTGCCACCACCACCACCACAACCATCTCTCCTGCCACCACCACCACCACAACCATCTCTCCTGCCACCACCACCACAACCACAACCATCTCTCCTGCCACCACAACCACAACCACAACCATCTCTCCTGCCACCACAACCACAACCATCTCTCCTGCCACCACCACCATCTCTCCTGCCACCACCACCACCACAACCATCTCTCCTGCCACCACCACCACCACAACCATCTCTCCTGCCACCACCACCACAACCACAACCATCTCTCCTGCCACCACCACCACCACAACCATCTCTCCTGCCACCACCACCACCACCACAACCATCTCTCCTGCCACCACCACCACCACCACCACAACCATCTCTCCTGCCACCACCACCACAACCATCTCTCCTGCCACCACCACCACCACCACCACCACCACAACCATCTCTCCTGCCACCACCACCACCACAACCATCTCTCCTGCCACCACCCACCACCACAACCATCTCTCCTGCCACCACCACTACCACCACCATCTCTCCTGCCACCACCACCGCCACAACCACATTCATCGACCAACCAACACGAAAACTACATCACCACAACCCTACCATCGCTACCACTCGGCGCAACCACCACTATCCAACAACCACATCCCCACCACCACCATCCTACAACCACTCACCCACCACCACCATCCTACAACCACTCACCACCACCACTATCCAACAACCACTCACCACCACCATCCATCCTACAACCACACCACCACCATCCATCCTACAACCACACCACCACCATCCATCCTACAACCACACCACCACCATCCATCCTACAACCACACCACCACCATCCTTCCTACAACCACACCACCACCATCCTATAACTACATCCCCACCACTACTGTCCAACAACCACTCACCACCAACACTATCTAACAACCACTCACCACCACTACTGTCCAACAACCACTCACCACCAACACTGTCCAACAACCACACCATCCATCCTACAACCACACCACCACCATCCTATAACTACATCCCCACCACCACCATCCAACACAACCACACCACCACCGTCCAACAACCACATCACCCACCAACACCATCACTATCCAACCACCACCACATCCCTCCTACCACCACCACCACCACCACCATCCAACCACCACCACATCCCTCCTACCACCACCACCACCACCACCATCCAACCACCACCACATCCCTCCTACCACCACCACCACCACCACCATCCAACCACCACCACATCCCTCCTACCACCACCACCACCACCACCATCCAACCACCACCACATCCCTCCTACCACCACCATCACCACCACCATCCAACCACCACCACATCCCTCCTACCACCACCATCACCACCACCATCCAACCACCACCACATCCCTCCTACCACCACCACCACCACCACCATCCAACCACCACCACATCCCTCCTACCACCACCACCACCACCACCACCATCCTATAACCACATCAGCAAACCTCCCCCTCCCTGCCGGGCTGGGGCGGGCTTCCGCCGCCGCCACCAGCCTCATAATCTCAGCTCACGAGCGCTGGGACACACAAATTGGAGGCATAAATCTGGTGGGAATTTCAAATCTTGATGGCAGCTCGTACGAGTCCATGTTCAAGTTCCCGGCCACAGCTCTGCCTGGCTCTGTCCCTCTCCTGCCAGCCTAGCTCTAGTGGCTCCGGCTTGGCTCATCCCCTCGGCTCTGGTGGCTCTGGCTTGGCTTTCCCTCGGATCTAATGGCTCTGGCTTGGCTCATCCCTCGGCTCTAGTGGCTCTGGCTTGGCTCATCCCTCGGCTCTAGTGGCTCTGGCTTGGCTTTCCCTCGACTCTGGCGGCTCTGGCATGGCTCATCCCTCGACTCTAGCGGCTCTGGCTTGCCTCTCCCTCGGCTCTAGTGGCTCTGGCTTGGCTCTCCCTCGGCTCTAGTGGCTCTGGCTTGCCTCTCCCTCGGCTCTGTGGTACTAGCTTGGCTCTGTGGCACTGTCTTGGCTCTGTGGCTCTGCCTCCACTCTGTCGCTCGCCCTGCCTTGCTTGCCTGGATGGCTCTGTGGCTCTTGTCTTGTCTCTGTGAGACTAGCTTGTTTCCATGGCTCTAGCTCGGCTCTGTGGCACTGCCTTGGCTCTGTGGGTTTCGTTTCGTTCTGGGACTGTGGCTGGTGGCTGTGGCTCCGTGGAGGGCAACGTCTGTGGTTGTGAGGTGGATGTGTGGCTGGGTAATATTAGTGGTGACTGGGGACTCTTCTGGCTGTGGGTTTTTTTTTTTACCGTTGGCTGTCTGGCTGGCTTTCTGGTTGTATGGTTGGCTGTCAGGTGGTATGGCTGGCTTTCTGGTTGTATGGTTGGCTGTCTGGTGGTATGGCTGGCTTTCTGGTTGTATGGTTGGCTTTCTGGTTGTATGGTTGGCTTTCTGGTTGTATGGCTGGCTTTCTGGTTGTATGGTTGGCTTTCTGGTTGTATGGTTGGCTTTCTGGTTGTATGGTTGGCTTTCTGGTTGTATGGTTGGTTTTCGGGCAGTATGGCTGGCTTTATGTCTGCATGGTTGGCTGTCTGGTTGTATGGTTAACTTTCTCGTTGTATGGTTGGCTTTCTGGTAGTATGGCTGCCTTTACTTCTGTATGGTTGGCTTTCTGGTTATATGGTTGGCTTTCTGGCTGTGAGACAAGACAGCTATAGATTTGGCTGTGTGGTTTTGATCTTTCGTCCCGCTTGGCTGTCTAGGTCAACTTCTTGACTCTGTGTACGGCTCCGTATGTACGTGTATGACCACACACACACACACACACACACACTATGTCCACGTGCCTCACTCATGTGGTTGCCCACAGCGTGGACACATGCAGCCCCTCACCTTGATCTTAAGATCATGTATGATCAATTTGGCTCGCTACCATCATGACCTCCCACTTCTGTAACATCTTAATTGTGTAATATTAGCTGGATGGCTGCCTAGATTCCATAAACCATTATCTATCATTATTATTATCTTTATTATCATTATCATTATTATTGTCACTATCATCATTCTATTATTATTATTATTATTATTATTAATATTATTAGTATTATTATTATTATGATTACTATTATTTTTGCTATTATCATTATCATATTACAATTATCATTACTATTACCATTCTATTATTATCGTTATCATTATTACAGTTATCATTATTATTACCATTCTATTATTATCATTTTCATTATTATTTATCATTATTATTAATAAATCCTTATCATTATAGTTATTATTATCATTATTACTATTATTATCACAAGTATTATCAGCATCATTATTACCATTATATCATTATCATTTTTATTATCATTATCATGAAACCATATGTAATACCACACCATCACCCACATACCTGTGTGTGTGTGTGTGTGTGTGTGTGTGTCACCACAAGGTAGACTCTGGACTTGTGTGCTGACGACCTCACTGGGTGGGGTCGTCAGACATCGTGCGCGGGGCTCACAATGTTGTTGGTACGACGTGACGACCCCTGAACCACGAGGGTACGACCCCTTAACCACTAGGGTACGACCCGTTAACCACGACGGTAAGACAAGCAAACTCGCCTATACGGCCCTTAACCACGACGGTACGACCCTTACCACGACCTTACGACCCTTAACCACTACGATGGTACGACCCTTAACCATAACTACACGACCCTTAACCACCAGGACGGTACGACCCTTAACCACGACCTTACGACCCTTAAACATAACTACACGACCCTTAACCACGACAGTACGACCCTTGACCATAATTACACGACCCTTAACCATAACTACACGACCCTTAACCACGACAGTACGACCCTTGACCATAATTACACGACCCTTAACCACGACGGTACGACCCTCGGAGATCGAAGACAAGAACCTTGACCCCGTGACTCTCAGGGGTCAGGTCAAAGGTCGGGTCCTGTCTACCATAAGCCCATACTGTCGTCCTCGATCAACATGTCCTTCAATACAGTGACCTCCGACAACCGTGCTTCCTTCCAAATGGAATCGCGTAACTAGAAAACGACCCGTGGTACAATCACGTACCAGCAGTACTCAAACTACGGTTACTGTGGGTGTAATGTACAATCCATCGCTGGTTTCTGCCCGGAATGAGGGATGAGCCGTGACCTCTGACCCCCCCTTAAGGACCCCTTCCATCTGGTGTAGACGATCGTTAACGTCCACATTAATGGTACAGTATGAATGAGCGGATCACCGGGTGATGGCAGAGAGAGAAACCATCTAATGGTTGTTTGCTGCTGGTGACTCGGACGTGTGTGTGTGTGTGTGTGTGTGTGTGTGTGTGTGTGTGTTCACGAACTACGTATGTAAATATGTGAACGTTTCGTATGCACGTTCGTCTCCGTTCCTCCCTGGCAGCCTGGTAGCTGGTAAGTGTCTGGTTCTACCACTCACCAGAGAGGCCTCCTGGTAGTGTCTGGTCCTACCACTCCTTGTAGCCTGGTAGCTGGTAAGTGTCTGGTTCTACCACTCACCAGCGAGGCCTCCTGGTAGTCCGGTAGCGCTGTATACCTACCACACACCACCGGGTGGAGGACACCTCACTGCCTGAACCCCGAAGGCTTGACCGACTACTGCTGCGTCCGCCACTCGTCTAGCCCATCCGTCCTCCACCCCCAACCACCTCACCTATCCACACATCTCGCCACCCTTCCCTTGTCTACCTATCCCAACCACGACCCCGTCCCTCCCTCCCTCCACGAAGTCTCTCCCCTCCTATCCTATTCATCCCCCCCACTCCCTTCTCGCTGTTGCTATCTAGCCCTACCCTCGCCCCGTGACCCCTGACCCCTGGGGGCGGGGCGGAGCGTGGCCAAAGCCCGGGTCAGGTGGGCGGGTCGGGACGCGGGGCCACACAGTAATCGGCGTGTCATCGTTACGAGTGGAAGTAATGGCCGCTACACGGATATTAAATCCCTTCCCTCCCCCCCCTCCCCCCCTTCCCTAACTTCCCCCCTCTCCTCTTCCCCTTAGCTGTCCCCTTTCCACTCATTCCTCTCTCTCTCTCTCTCTCTCTCTCTCTCTCTCTCCTCTTTAGATGCCCCCCTTTTCCACTCTCTCACTTAACCCTTGTTCCCCCATACTTTCCCCCCTTTCCTACACTCTCTCTCTCTCTCCCTCTCCCTTCAGCTTTCCCCCTTTCCAACTCCCTATCACCCCCTAGACATGCCCCTTTCCACACTTCACCCTCTGTCACCCTTCAATTCCCCTCTAGCAACAGCAGAAGGCGTACTGGAAAGGTTAAAGATACGCAACCACCAATTACATGGTTTGGACATTTCAATTCCCATTCTATATCATGAAAAGACCCAAGAAACACAGACTCTATGGCTGTTAAGTTTCAAGAAACACAGACTCTATGGCTGTAAAACCTCAATGGCACTGGTCGACAAATCTCAGTGCATACCAACAGGCAATGGACCAGCAGACGAAGGAGAGAACAGGATGATACAGTGTGACGAATGTGGTCCAACCAAATGACAGCAGACATACACGGACGAGAGGCAGAAACAACAACAGAGGAGACCTGGTCCATGATATAGCACTCGTACATGACCCACACCCCCACACATAGCAGACCTTGTCCATGATATAGCACTCGTACATGACCCACACCCCCACACATAGCAGACCTTGTCCATGATATAGCACTCGTACATGACCCACACCCCCACACATAGCAGACCTTGTCCATGATATAGCACTCGTACATGACCCACCCCAACATAGCAGACCTAGTCCATGATATAGCACTTGTACATGACCCACACCCCCACACATAGCAGACCTTGTCCATGATATGGCACTAGTACATGACCCACACCCCCACCATAGCAGACCTGGTCCATGATATGGCACTCGTACATGACCCACACCCCCACCATAGCAGACCTGGTCCATGATATAGCACTCGTACATGACCCACCCCACCATAGCAGACCTTGTCCATGATATGGCACTAGTACATGACCCACACCCCCACACATAGCAGACCTTGTCCATGATATGGCACTTGTACATGACCCACCCCAACATAGCAGACCTTGTCCATGATATGGCACTTGTGCATGACCCACACACCCACCATAGCAGACCTTGTCCATGATATGGCACTCGTACATGACCCACACATAGCAGACCTGGTCCATGATATGGCACTTGTACATGACCCACACCCCCACACATAGCAGACCTGGTCCATGATATGGCACTCGTACATGACCCACACATAGCAGACCTGGTCCATGATATGGCACTTGTACATGACCCACCCCAACATAGAAGACCTGGTCCATGATATAGCACTCGTACATGACCCACACCCCCATATAGCAGACCTGGTCCATGATATAGCACTCGTACATGACCCACCCCAACATAGCAGACCTGGTCCATGATATGACACTCGTACATGACCCACACCCCCACCATAGCAGACCTGGTCCATGATATGACACTCGTACATGACCCAGACCCCCACATAGCAGACCTGGTCCATGATATAGCACTTGTACATGACCCATACCCCCACCATAGCAGACCTTGTCCATGATATAGCACTTGTACATGACCCACCCCAACATAGCAGACCTTGTCCATGATATGGCACTCGTACATGACCCACACCCCAACATAGCAGACCTTGTCCTCATCCATGACCCACACACCACCTCAGGCACATCAAGACTAATCACCCAGGTCATTATGGAAGTAAATGTACTACATCCTCCACGAACGTGGTACTGGAGGAAAAATATAAATATATAACAAGGCCAACAACCGCCAACGTACGAAGAATCATAAGAGATCAATGTTGGAGGAAGTATAGAGGGAAAGGATAAAAAAAAAAGGTGGGGGGATATGATGATAGCAGGTACAATCAACCGGAGTGGTGGTGGTGACAGATGTGGTAGCAGATCACCATCACAGGTACAAATGCGAGTGAGAAATACACAACGAGACAGCGATACACAAGGGACTTAAAAGGAGGATTCAGGGCCGGTGCAAGATGAAATTCCAACCTTATTACCTAAATAAGAATAAACGAAAGATGGCCCCTCCTCCCCTACCCCCAAAAAAAACTGCTATTGCCAGAGACAAAGGCTACATGTGTCTCCACAGCGAGGGCCCTCATTAGGTGTACCCAACACCGAGGTATACACACCATGCACTAGGTGTCTTCATGTATACACACCATGCACTAGATGTCTTCATGTATACACACCATGCACTAGGTGTCTTCATGTATACACACCATGCACTAGGTGTCTTCATGTATACACACCATGCACTAGATGTCTTCAGCACAGGTTGGCCAAAAGATGAGATAGCTGCGTGAGATAGCAATTCTATGGAATGAGTTCCAGTAAACCTCATGCCTCATTTCTTACCTAAATATCTATTCATCTATCTCCATCTCTCATTATCTATCTATCTACCTCATGGGTCGTAAGCCTTCCGTCCATCTATCTAGCACGTCCAATCCCCTTCTCTATCTAGCACGTCCACTCCCCCTTCTCTATCTAGCACGTCCACTCCCCCTTCTCTATCTAGCACGTCCACTCCCCCCTCTCTCTATCTAGCACGTCCACTCCCCCCTTCTCTATCTAGCACGTCCACTCCCCCCCTCTATCTAGCACGTCCACTCCCCTTCTCTATCTAGCACGTCCACTCCCACCCTTCCGTCCTGTGTATAACGTATATATATCTATAAGCTTTTATCATTCGCGTGAGCATTAGCATACCTCTCTGAATATCAGGCCACACCTGATCCCCGCCGTAAATGTAATTTGTATGCCGTATTTCGATGAGTGCTTTGCTTTCCTGAAACATTGACAAAATGGAATATTCACGAACGAGACATGGTGGGGCAGGGAGGGTGGAGGGGGGAAAAAAGGAGAGAGGAATATTCATTCCCAGATGGACCCAAGAGTCACAAGGGAATTATATGTTTATGAATTATCTTTACGTAAAAGTATCCACGAAAAATGTTATATATATATATATATATATATATATATATATATATATATATATATATATATATATATATATATATATAAAACATACATAATGTGCGCAAATACGGCCATTGTTCATGTATGCCTGACGCTACCTCAACACAGCTCCAGAATATATATATATATATATATATATATATATATATATATATTTAGATAGATAGATAGATAGATATAGATAGATAGATAGAAAAAGATAGATAGATAGATAAGACAATGTAGAGGGATGTAACCATTACCCTAAAGCTGTTGCTTCCAATTTCCAAAATATCTTAAAAAAAAAAAAAAGTCTCCTCAACTCCCTTTCCTCAAACACTTCCTCCCATCGGCTGAAGAGTGCGGCTACTGCCTCAAGGTTTACCAGTGACGTCTCACGAGTCACTCACTCCTTCTCCTCCAACCTCAGAGAGAGAGAGAGAGAGAGAGAGAGAGAGAGAGAGAGAGAGAGAGGAATAATCATCTGCTGAGACACCCCCCCCCCCCCCCCCCCCCCGCCGGTGGACATGGAGAGCATTTGACGATGGGGCCAGAAGCCCCTGGTCTCCAAACACACCTGCCTGCCTGCCTGCTTCGGGTTTCCTCCTGCGTGTGGTCTTCCAATCCTATTCGTTCCATCATCACCATCACGAGTCGTTGATGGAGAACGACCATTCTCTCTCTCTCTCTCTCTCTGTTCTACAGGTATATCACTTCAGCCAGGGCTCTCGTGAGTTGCCTGCGCGTGTGACAGCCACTTAAAAGGTCCTTGGACCCGCCGCAACGCGGTTGGGCCGCCTGCTTCCCACAGTTTCTGTGAAGAGACTTGCCACACGAGGATCGCCCGTTATACTTATCCACTCCTTCCCCTCGTACAATGGCGCTGTGGAATTACGTTTCTCCCTCCGTCTGCCTCTTTCGTACTAAATCTATCCACACACAAGTCGCGACTACAGAGAGCCGAAGTTAAATTAATCCCAGTGATAATATTTCTTTCCTTCTCTTCTTCAGGAATATCTTACCTTTCCAAGAGACATGCATGGCTACGAAGTGGGTCACAGATGGGTATATATATATATATATATATATATATATATATATATATATATATATATATATATATATATATATATATATATATATATAAGGGGGGTCAATTCGATAGCTACAGAGTGTCCTGGGTTAAGGGTCATTAAGGTAAAGTGTGCATGGGTGGAGAGGGGTCGGGTGGAGGGAGGATGGTGGGGAGTGGGGAGTATAGTGGGGTGGGGAGTATAGTGGGGTGGGGAGAAGGGAGGAGTTGAGTGTTGCGGCCTCAATCACGGAGTAAGGCGAGACGGGAGGCCTCCACCCAACCTGTGGAATTTTCTCATTAGCGAATGATCCTCCTGTTTGTCCAGCCACACCCGCCCCTACCACACACCCAGCCCTCCCCTACCACACACCCTCCCCTACCACACACCCGGCCTTACCCTACCTAACACCCGCCCCTACCACACACCCGGCCCTACCACAGACCCGCCCCTACCACACACCCAGCCCTCCCCTACCACACACCCGCCCCTACCACACACCCAGCCCTACCACAGACCCGCCCCTACCACACACCCAGCCCTACCACAGACCCGGCCCTACCACACACCCAGCCCTACCACAGACCCGGCCCTACCACACACCCAGCCCTACCACAGACCCGGCCCTACCACAGACCCCGCCCCTACCACACATCCGCCCCTACCACACACCCAGCCCTACCACACACCCAGCCCTACCACAGACCCGACCCTACCACAGACCCCTCCCCTACCTCACACCCCTCCCCTACCACACACCCAGCCCTACCACAGACCTGGCCCTACCACACACCCAGCCTTACCACAGACTCGGCCCTACCACACACCCAGCCCTACCACAGACCCCTCCCCTACCACACACCCAGCCCTACCACAGACCCCTCCCCTTCCACACACCCGGCCCTACCACAGACCCCTCCCCTACCACAGACCCCTCCCCTACCACACATCCGGCCCTACCACAGACCGCTCCCCTACCACACACCCAGCCCTACCACAGACCCTCCCCTACCACACACCCAGCCCTACCACACACCCTCCCCTTCAACACACCCGGCCCTGCTACAGACCCTTCATTCCACAAACCCTGCCCTACCACACACCCTTCCATACCAAACAGCCTCCCCTACCACACACCCTGCTCTACCACAGACCCTCCCTTCCACACAGCCTATCCTACCATACAGCCTCCCATACCACACGTCTTCCCCTTCCACATACCCTTCCATACCAAACAACCTCCCCTACCACACATCCATCTATATCATACTCCCTACCCTACCACACATCCGCACATACCATACGCCCTCTCCTACCACACACCCTTCCATACCATATACCCTTTCCTACCACACAGCCTTCCATACCATACACCCTCCATTACCAGACACACTTCCATACCATACACTCTCCCATACCACACATCCTCCCCTACCACAATACTTTTGCCAACCACACACAAATAGCTGCCACCACCGAATTCTCTGCCAACACTCATGACGCTGCCACACCCCAAGTACCTGCCACCACCCGTGACGTTGCCACCACCAACGTGCCTGCCAACACGCAAAATGCTACCACACCCCCCAAATGTCTGCCAACACTCATGACGTTTCCATCATCCTCGTTCTGCCAACACCCATGGCTCTACCGACACTCACGTTTCTGCCAACACCCATGCATCTGCCACCACCACCACTAACGTAGCAGCAGCTGCCACCAGTCACTTCTGCCAACACCAAGAATACAACACTAATCACAACCGCCACTATACAATTACCAACACTTAGTACGACTGCCAACACCGAGCCACAACTACCACCATTCACAACATCAACAGCACAACCATACGTATATCTTCTCTAGAAATAGTTATAGGATTCCTAGACCATCTTCTCTAGGACTGGCCAAGGGATCTCTAGAACATCCTCTCTAGAAATAGTCACAGGGTTCCTAGACCATCTTCTCTAAAACTTGCCAAGGGATTTTTAGAACATCCTCTCTAGAAATAGTTACAGGGTTCCTAGACCATCTTCTCTAGGACTGGCCGAGGGATTTCTAGAACATCCTCTCTAGAAATATTTATAGGGTTCCTAGACCATCTTCTCTAGGACTGGCCAAGGGATTTCTAGAACATCCTCTCTAGAAATAGTCACAGGGTTCCTAGACCATCTTCTCTAAAACTGGCCAAGGGATTTCTAGAACATCCTCTCCAGAAATAGTTCCAGGATTTCTAGACCATCTTCTCTAGGACTGGTCATACGATTTCTAGAATACGTTCACTACGACTCGTCATAAAATACCTAGATCATCATAATCTAGAAACTGGCCATGGGCCACGTACACATCATGTTCTCTAGATATGGCCCATGAACCATCTAGAACACAGCTAGAAATGGCCACAAGTCAACTAGAAGTGGCCACGACTCAACTAGAACACGTTCTCTAGACACGCCCCTTGTGGCACCTGGATCACCATGTTCTGCAATATCGGGCGGATGAGTCGTCTCTAGAGCGTCTAGCACACCCACGTGGCCTACGGGGTTACTCACACCCAGACTCGTGAGTCACGGACACAAGAGACTCACCCACTCACTTCTCATGAGTACATGACCAACACCCATGACGGTGAATACTGGAACGTTATTCACGTTACTCATCCAGTAAAGTTGTTCTGTGTGTGTGTGTGTGTGCGTGTGTGTGGTGTGTGTGTGTGCGTGTGTGTGGTGTGTGTGTGTGTGTGTGTGTGTGTGTGTGTGTGTGTGTGTGTGTGTGTGTGTGTGTGTGTGTTACTCACCAAACAAAGCCTCCTGTTGACTCACTCCATACTCATCAGCGAGTCCCTTACGTGTTGGCCCAGTCAACCGAACAGCCATAGGGAAAATGAACCAAAAATAAACAAAATCTCTCTCTCTCTCTCTCTCTCTCTCTCTCTCTCTCTCTCTCTCTCTCTCTCCCCATGATTGCTTGGAAGCATAAGTGTGATTACCTCGCCGTATATGCAACGCGTGCCTGAATATAATGCCGGCTCATATGCACGTAGATGCGTGTCTCTCATCTACTCTCTCTCTCTCTCTCTCTCTCTCTACATGTGGTGTGGACACGAATATTATTATTATTACTACGACTACTACTGCTGCTACTGCCACCCACCCCTCCCTTACACCACCACCCACCCACCCACACACACACACACACACATTCACATAATGCGTCGCCAAACACACACTATGTGGCCAGGGAGAGGGGGGGGAGCCATACACATCCTCTTCTTCCTGGTGTGTCTGGCGTTCTCTTTGTTCTTACTCCTGTTGTATGTCCTTTTAATGGCTTGTTCTTTAACTTGGTGTGTGTGTGTGTTATGTTACGCCTCCACATACTGTATTCCCTTGTTCTTTCACCTGATATATGTTCACTTCCGCCTAGCCACCCCCACCCCACTAAGGCTAGGTCAACCAGGGATGGGGGCGTTTGGTTCTCGCCTTCGAATCCCATTTGACTCGGACAGGTTTCCTTCGCCCAAGAGCGAGCGACACGGTGGCTGCTCTGTGTAACACATTCCTACGGTGATTATGACTCTCTCTCTCTCTCTCTCTCTCTCTCTCTCTCTCTCTCTCTCTCTCTCTCTCTCTCTCTCTCTCTCTCAAACCGTCATCGGAAAACTGCCTCACCTCGAAAAGCTTCTGGGGTTTTTTTTTAAGCGTAAAAATAAAACGCTTACTGACCTGAGCTTGAAAGACTGGTGTTCGGTAGGGTGGCATAGATCTCGCTCTACTTTGTCTCCATAGCCTTTCGAAATCCAGACAAGTTCTGGCACCTACCGCCAGGTGCAATTACCATTATCATTATTATTAGCAGTAGTAGTAGTAGTAGTAATGGTAGTAGAAGTAGTAATGGTAGTAGTAGTAGTAACAGCAGTAGTAAAACAATTATAATCATCGTGCTAATTATTATTATCATCATTATCATCATTACCATAATTATCATTATCATCATCTTTATCATTTAATTCATTATCATCATCATTATAATCATCATCACTATCATCACAAACACCCACCCTACAAGCCAAACACCGTCACAGATAATGTTCCAGTCCTCAGCATATATATATATATATATATATATATATATATATATATATATATATATATATATATATATATATATATATATATTCTTTTTTTTTCTTTAATCTGCCATTTGACGTCGAGGTTACATCATCTTCCTCCGCTAATGAGAAAACTTAACGCCCGCTTCTCATATGGCATTCCCCAGTCTCCATATATATATATATATATATATATATATATATATATATATATATATATATATATATATTCAATTTCTAATGCAATATTCGAAGGAAATATTCATCTACTGGAGGGGAGGGTTGTTTTTTTTTGGGGGGGGGGTGGGTCGTAGGGACCGGCTACGCCTCCTGTATTAATCATGGCTGATGATAGAAAAAGGGAAATTGCTTTCAACATATCGTCCTTACAAAAGGCTTCAGCCACTCTTGGTTTAAGATCCAACAAGCGATAACAGCGCCAGTTTGAGAATGTACACAAGAGATGGTGGCCCCACGAGTGTAGAACTCCCTCCCCCGTACAGTACAAGAGATGGTGGTCCCACGAGTGTAGAACTCCCTCCCCGTACAGTACTAGAGATGGTGGACCCCCACAAGTGTAGAACTCCCCTCCCCGTACAGTACAAGAGATGGTGGCGCCCCACGAGTGTAGAACTCCCTCCCCGTACAGTACAAGAGATGGTGGCCCCACGAGTGTAGAACTCCCTCCCCCGTACAGTACAAGAGATGATGACCCCACGAGTGTAGAACTCCCTCCCCCGTACAGTACAAGAGATGATGACCCCACGAGTGTAGAACTCCCTCCCCCGTACAGTACAAGAGATGGTGGCCCCACGAGTGTAGAACTCCCTCCCCGTACAGTACAAGAGATGGTGGACCCCCACGAGTGTAGAACTCCCTCCCCCGTACAGTACAAGAGATGGTGGCGCCCCACGAGTGTAGAACTCCCTCCCCGTACAGTACAAGAGATGGTGGCGCCCCACGAGTGTAGAACTCCCTCCCCGTACAGTACAAGAGATGGTGGCCCCCACGAGTGTAGAACTCCCTCCCCGTACAGTACAAGAGATGGTGGCCCCAAGAGTGTAGAACTCCCTCCCCCGTACAGTACAAGAGATGGTGGGCCCCCACGAGTGTAGAACTCCCTCCCCGTACAGTACAAGAGATGGTGGCCCCCACAAGTGTAGAACCCACTCCCCCGTACAGTACAAGAGATGGTGGCCCCACGAGTGTAGAACTCCCTCCCCGTACAGTACAAGAGATGGGGCCCTGACGAGTGTACAACTCCCTCCCCGTACAGTACAAATAACTTATTACAAAACAGGTAAATACGTGCATCAATTCCACAACTTCAATTCGTTTAATTTCATTTTGTGTGGTTGTATTGGAGTGCCAGTCCCGTCTCAATATACATATTCCCGCGCGCCGAGCAATCATACAGACGTATATACATGATGTGTATGTATGATTTATATGAGTACGTGTGTTTTATATACATGATTTGTATGTATGATTTATATGAGTACGTGTGTTTTATATACATGATTTGTATGTATGATTTATATGAGTACGTGTGTTTTTTTCTTCAGTCTTGCGATAGCCTGGAGCCATATGGATGTTATAATCTATGAAGGGAAGCAATTCAAGTGTAACCTGTAGTAGTAGTAGTAATTGTAGCAGTAGGTTGTCCCTGACCGCATACTGGACTTCAAGACCTACTGACTCGCTAATCATAGCTACATACATACATATACATATATACACGCATACATACACACATACATACAGCCTTGTAGATTTAGGTTATTCACAGAGATTTCCTCCAGTTGTGTCATGTCTGAATTATTTTTCCTGTAAGAATCCTTTCAGTCGCCCTTATTAATCCCTCCCACCACAGGTGACGTACGTACACTTGTCCCTGTATAGCTGTCGTAATCATACGTCATCTGAGGAGCGAACCCATCGCTATAGGAGGGGGTTCTAGTTCGCCGCTGTGTGGAGGAGCATTGCTTGTGTATATTGCCGGTAGCTTCCCGGCTCTTCTTCCGCCACTTCTTTTAGCTCAAGTGGTGTCTAAACCCTTCTGCTTAATCAACTCCCCTGCTGTCGCTTCTCATCAACCACCGCTCGACGCCGACCGTATTATTTCTCTCCATCTCATATATCATTCCGGCCTCTGCTCCCGTCTCACAGTCCCAAACACCCACACCCATGGCATGCAACACTGCTTCTTCCCACAGTTTCACTGAGAAGACTAGACAAACGAGGATGAGTCGTTAGGTCAGCTTCCATTCTCCTGTTTCCCATTAACATCATCTTGCCTTTTCAGCCGACATGACCCACCTCGAGTGCGCCATGTCGGCCACCGTAAGGCAAAGGCAGTCGTGATCATTGTAATCATTGTTCTTGTTCTTGTTCTTGTTGCAGAGGGCGCGAGTGACACCCGCAGCGTCGGCCGGCCAACCAAGCCCGACCCGGTGCCCTCCTCCAGGTCCTCCTTCGAGAGGTCCTCCTTCACCATCTCCTCCTTAGTCGGCCGCAGCCTCTCCCCATGGGCCGAGCAGGTGGACGGCCCCGACGGCCAGGCCAAGACGAAGGAGGAGGACGAGGACGACGACGAAGAACACATCGAGGTCGTGGACAGCGTGGACGAGACGCCCCTCACAGACACCCAAGAATCCACAGCGGAGCAGGGCAAAGACGACGGGGAAAAGTCGCCCGCGCCTCGCCTGCTGTCGCCGCCCCCGGCCAGAGACGACAGCCCGCCCGTGTCGACCCATCTCCTGGAGAAGATGTCGCCTGTCGTCTCCAGACCCCCGATGCCCGAGCTGCACATGGCCCTCAACCTGTCGTCGAAGCCGGACGAGGGGACGACATCCAGTCTACGCGAGCCCCTCGTCACCAGCAAGACCAGCGAGGCCGTCAGCTTGGCGCCCTCGCTCTCGCCTCGCGAGGCGCCCAGCTTCGCCATCAACCGGCCCTTCCTCCCATCCCTGCCCCTCCACGCCCGGGACTCCCTACTGGACCTGCCGCGGCCCCCGAGCCTCCCCCTGGGGCTCTACCCGCCGCCGCCCCTCGTCCTCTTCAAGAAGGACGGCGAGGCCTCGTCGTCGTCCAGCCTGGACGCCAACCGTAACAGCCTGGCCGTGTCGTACCCGTCGTCGCTGAGCTACTCCTTCCCCTGGAGTATGGCGGGGTCGGAGAGCCTCTTCCCGTGGTCGCTGCCGGGGCACGGGTCGCTGCCCCTGGACGGCTCGCTGGTCAAGCCCCTGCCCCTGGGCGACGTGTACTCGTGCATCAAGTGCGAGAAGATGTTCAGCACGCCACACGGCCTCGAGGTCCACTCCCGACGATCCCACAACGGGAAGCGGCCCTTCGCCTGCGAGTACTGCAACAAGACCTTTGGCCACGAGATCAGCCTCACGCAACACAGGTGAGCGGGACGAACCCTCAACCACACACACTCTCTCTCTCTCGCTCTCTCTCTCTCTCTCTCTCTCTCTCTCTCTCTCTCTCTCTCTCTCTCTCTCTCTCTCTCAGAGCTACAGCAGGTCAACCACCTGAAGTGTGGTGGGAGACTCGCTCTCCTACCTACCTCCTTCAGTAGCGTTAGGTCTAAAAAAAAAAAAAAAAAAGTCATCATGAGCCAGGTACTAGCCCAACAAGGTCAAGCTAATAAAGTCCGTCAACACTTAATTTTGAAGCAAGATGTCACCTGACCTTCCCCACAGTCCAACTATGACTCTACAGATAATATCACCATAATCTGCTCTAACATCTTCTACACTACTTCAGATAAGTTCACACATCCACGATCAAAATGTACGTGAATCATATACGACACTTGGAGGGTGATCAGCCATGACCTTCGTGGAAAACATTAGTCAAAACACAATCGCCTACATCAAGGGTGCCTTCTACACTCATCCAAATACAAACTGCAGTTCCCCTTAATGATCAATTAACTATATGCGGATATTTTCTTACAGCTCTATAGTGACTTAAACTACAAATTACCTTAGATTAATGAAACCTTCAACCTCTTCTCACTTCACTTATAAAATCTACTGCACAGTTAAGAGGTTTAATGCCCAATCCTTGCCATTTGCTTAGGATAGGATCTTTCAAAGCTCTGTGCCATCATAACGACCATATACACATAAGCCATAAAGTGTGATACACGGTGTTGGGTGAGTGGGACGCTGGTTGTCGTACATCATCTAACCCACGCGACCGACCCCTCTTTTCCAGAGCGGTGCACAACGCGGAGAAGGTGTTCGAGTGTAAGCAGTGCGGCAAGTGCTTCAAGAGGTCGTCCACTCTCTCCACACACCTCCTCATCCACTCGGACACCAGGCCCTACCCTTGCCAGTACTGCGGCAAGCGCTTCCACCAGAAGTCAGACATGAAGAAACATACATACATCCACACCGGTGAGTAACCTCGACCAAAGTCGACCCTCTGCGTTCAATTCATATCGTTAGCTACAAACACACACACACACACAGTGGGGTCCTCACGGTCTCCGACAGTGGAAAGGGGTTAGGAATCAGCAGTGGATACTCCCCTTTGCCGCTCTGATGCACCATAGACAGTGGAAGACACATATTCAGTGGGGTGTAGCGAGTCATTCACAGTGGACTAGGGGGGGTGTTTAAAACTCCTGCAGAGGGTGGGTAGGTGGGTCTGTGCAGTAGGTGGGTAGAACAATGCCGTCACATTCAGCGATTATTTACCCTCCAAGACCACTGTATACAGTGGTGGCCCATTACTGCCCGCCAACGACAGGGTGGAGGCAAGGGGGCTGCCACACGGGACCTCGTCCCCGGACGGTGGTTAAGTGGACAATAAAACATCAGTCCTAGGACACCCTGGGAATGCTGAGTCGTCCCGTGACCCCCCGACCCCCCCGCCGTAGCATCCCGTGATGGTCACGTCCCCACCATAAAGTACTTTACCTCTCTTGATGGTCAGCCAGGCCACCATGGCCATATGGCCCTCCCTCCCATACCCATGAGATGCCCTCCCTCCATCCCTCCCTCCATCCATCCCTCCCACATGACCGCTAGCAGGAGGTGCCTCTGTCAACCTGACTCATCGTGACTCACTCTCCTGTGGCTACCCGATCATACACACACATACACACACACACACTCACTCCCTCCAAATCCCCACCTCCTCCGTCTCCCTCTCGCCACACCACCCAGTCTCTCCCCTCCTCCAGGAGCTCGGCCGCTAACAAGGCCATTCCCCCGCCACCTTACAAGGCCGTCCCCTCCTCCCGCAAGGACCGGCAGTCTGTTTCCCCTCGTCTGAAATAGTTCATAAAGAAGGCCCGAGTGTTTGTGCTGAATGTTTACGGCCGCGTCTCGGGGCTTCTAAGTCGGCAATCCACTAAATCAACAGAGAGATAGACAGGTCCTTTCAGGATCCCCCGACCCCGCCCCAGCTCCCCCCGCAGCACTGCCTTAAAGACGGGAAAGATCGCATCTTTCGGGGGCCCCATCGTCTTTTGTCCTCCGCTTCTTTCCTACCATCAACAGTCATCATCCTTTCTATTATATACCCCGCCCCGCCTCGCCCCGCCCCGTCTCTCTCTCTCTCTCTCTCTCTCTCTCTCTCTCTCTCTCTCTCTCTCTCTCTCTCTCTCTCTCTCTCCACCTGAGCCATTAATTAACACCAATCACCCGAGACGTGATACTACATACGTGGCACACCACCTGACCCAACACCTGGATCATCTCCCCCACCTCCACCACTCAACTCCTCTCCCCCAACAACAACAACAATGACCATCATCTCCCCACGTAGTAAATAACCTCCCCTAACACCCCCTATATATATATATATATATATATATATATATATATATATATATATATATATATATATATTATCCCTGGGGATAGGGGAGAAAGAATACTTCCCACGTATTCCCTGCGTGTCGTAGAAGGCGACTAAAAGGGGAGGGAGCGGGGGGGCTGGAAATCCTCCCTTCTCATTATTTTTTTTTAGTTTTCCAAAAGGAACAGAGAAGGGGGCCAGGTGAGGATATTCCCTCAAAGGCCCAGTCCTCTGCTCTTAACGCTACCTCGCTATCGCGGGAAATGGCGGATAGTATGAAAGAAAGATATATATATATATATATATATATATATATATATATATATATATATATATATATATATATATATAATTTCCCTCTGGTCAATAAGAGAATTAAACACCCTCCCCACCACCTCCCTCTCCTTCTCCTCCTCCTCCCGCACCGCCTCCTCTCCCCCCCCCCTCCTCCACCTCTTACCCCATCCCCCTTAAAAAAAAAAAAAAGGAAGGGGGGGAGGAACGTGGTGCTTTTTAAAAGTCCCATCCGGCTCTTCTGCCCCGTACCGGAAACCAAGTATGTAATCCGCTTTGACAAACCACTGACTTGGAAACCTGCCATTGACTCCCCCCTCCTCCTAAACCCAACTATTTCCCTCCCCCACACCCACCCTCTTCCTCTCCCCCCCACCCTCTTCCTCTCCCCCCACCCCCTTCCTCTCCCCCCCACCCCCCACACCATCCTCCCCCACCCACCCACCTACCACCACCCCTCCTCCTCCTCTGTCTCTCTCTCTCTCTCCAGCAGACCAGCCAGTTTTCCCCCATCCCCCTTACCTACCTATCATTAGATCCTTGAGTACGACGCCGACGGTACGACCCTTGGATACGACGGACGGTACGACCCTCAGAACGACAGTACGACAGTGCGACCCTCAGAACGACGATATGGTTCTTGGGTAAGACGGTACGACCCTGGGTACGATAGTACGACCCTCAGAACGACGATATGGTTCTCGGGTACGACGGTACGACCCTGGGGTACGATAGTACGACCCTCAGAACGACGATATGGTTCTTGGGTACGACGGTACGACCCTGGGGTACGACAGTGCGACCCAGGAGCACAACGACGCGTCGGTACGACCCTTGAGCACGACGGTACAAACCTCCTGACCACTGCGGTACAACTTGAGCACGACGGAGCAAACCCTTAAGCACTGGTTTGGCCTTTGCCCTTTGAACCTTATACATCGAACCGTTGTACCCAAGACTCGTACCACCCCCACGTCTCGTACCATCCCCACGTCTCGTACCACCCCCAAGTCTCGTACCATCCCCAAGTCTCGTACCACCCCCACGTCTCGTACCACCCCCAAGTCTCGTACCATCCCCAAGTCTCGTACCACCCCCACGTCTCGTACCATCCCCACGTCTCGTACCATACCCAAGACTCGTACCATCCCCACGTCTCGTACCACCCCCAAATCTCGCACCATACCCCAAGTCTCGTACCATCGCGTTCAAGGTGAGCAACGCAGCTCTACTGAGCCACAGATACCTACTGCACTGAGAAATCTATTCATCACATTAGGACTCCTTACTTCTGTAAGGGTCCTGGTGTTACTACCCAGGACTCCCTATTTCTGTAAGGGTCCTGGTATTACTACCCAGGACTCCCTATTTCTGTAAGGGTCCTGGTGTTTACCCAGGACTCCCTATTTCTGTAAGGGTCCTGGTGTTACCCAGGACTCCCTATTTCTGTAAGGGTCCTGGTGTTACTACCCAGGACTCCCTATTTCTGTAAGGGTCCTGGTGTTACTACCCAGGACTCCCTATTTCTGTAAGGGTCCTGGTATTATCACTACCCAGGACTTCTACCCTACGCCTCCTTCCCATGGGGGCCACCTGCAGCTCCAAGGCTGCGCTCCACTCAGCAGCAGGGAAAGGACACTGAAATACACAAAAGACACTGAAATACACACGCATACAAATTACACTTACACGTACCATGTGCAGGTACAACCTGACAGACCGCCTGAAATGTTTCTAAATGTAGCTGAAAAGAAAGTAGACGGCCAAGGGGGTGGAAAAGACCGAATGTCGTAATATCTTTTTTTTTTTCAAAGAAAGGAGACAGCGTAGTTGCGCTCAACTACAAGCACAGTCTGTGAAACGCTTAAAAAAAAAAAGACGATCAGAAAAGTACATGGAGAACCACTTGCGAAGGAGAGAGAGAGAGAGAGAGAGAGAGAGAGAGAGAGAGAGAGAGAGAGAGAGAGACTATCTGTGCCAGAGACGACAACGGTTCAGGGAAAGCATGTGATGCGTTCCAAGCTTCTGACTTAGGCTGGGTGGACTGTCCGGGTGTGTCTGGAGTACCCGAAAGCATTTGACACTATCCCACACACACACACACACACACACACACACAGGAGGCTGGCGAAGAAGGTGGATCATCTTCAGGCAGGCATGAAGCTGGAGACGCCGCTGGATATATGAGCATCTTAGTGGAAAGGACTTCAAACTATACTTCCTCTTGATCTAGGTTAAAATAACATGCTATAAGGACTAGGCTATAAGGACTCGTGCTATGTTGTATCGTCACCTTAGTGCATCCCGCTCTGTTAACAAGTCACCTCTCTGCCTCTCGCTATGTTAAAGTGCGTGATCTATCTGTCGCTCTGTTAAACAGGAAGATCTACCTCTCGCTCTGTTAAACAGGAATATCTATCTCCCACTCTATCAAAAAGGTTTATCTACCTCTGGCTCTGTTAAGTAGGGTTATCTACCTCTGGCTCTGTTAAGTCTGTCTAACACCATCTGCTCTGTTGAAGCCTACAATCCACCTCTCGCTCTGCTAAAGTCTATCATCGACCTCTCGTCCTGCTGACAGTCTATCGTCGACCCCTCGCTCTGTTAAAAGGCCATCACGAACCTCCTGCCGTGTTACACAGCCCATGAAATCCAACCCTGAAATAACCCCCTCTTCTCGCCCCTCCTCCCTCTCCCTCCACACAGTGGAAGGCAAGCGGCACATGACCACACCTGACCTATCGAGCCAAGGAGGCCTCGAGCCCGCATCGGTTCGAATCCTACTCCCAGGATGCGGCAGTCGGTGGGCACACAGTCGGTCCCAGCTGTTCATCCTCCCCTTAAGGGATTGGTCGATTGAAATGGGACGACCCACGACCCTCCTATCTCTGGCCAGGTGGGTCTAAAAGGCGAGGAGGACCACCATAACCACAGCGAGCAGGGAACTGTGGATGAGGAGACGAGACACTGACTTGCTCAAAGGACCTTCGTTCTCTGGTGTGAGGCCCAGAGGGTACGTAACAAAATCCCTTTTTT
>NC_092234.1:46100511-46118011 GCF_036320965.1 Panulirus ornatus | reverse complement strand
AGAGAGAGAGAGAGAGAGATTTTACTCCCCCCCTTCTACACCCCATTCATCGTATACCCCTCCCTCAAAGCGCGCCCCTCCCCCCCTTCAGTGCCCCATCCTAACGACCCTCCCTGAGTGCCCCACCCTAACGACCCCCCCCTGAGTGCCCCACCCTCACCCTACGTCGCTCGTCATTGGGCGCCCCTCGCCCACTACACACACATACACAGCTCTGATCAGGGTCATGTCCTTGTATTTTTATTGCCACTCTTAACTGCAGTTCAGAAAACACGACAACAATGGCCCAGCTGGCTGCATGCCACCGCCCGCCCCCCATCCTTAACCACCCACCCCAGGGTAAGGGGTTGGGTGAAGATAGGCTGTTCATCTGACACAAACCCCATTCCTCCCCCTGCCCCTTCATCCGGGGTGATGGGGAGTGGTTGGTCTCCTTGCCCCCCTCCACAAAACCCATCCCTCTTCCTACCCCTTCATCCGGGGTGATGGGTAGTGGCTGGTCTCCTCGCCCCTCACAAACCCCATTCCTACCCCTTCATCCGGGGTGATGGGGAGTGGCTGGTGTCCTTGCCCCCCTCACAAACCCCATCCCTCCTCCTGCCCCTACATCCGGGGTGATGGGTAGTGGTTGGTCTCCTTGCCCCCATCTCCCATCCCTCCTCCAGCCCCTTCATCCGGGGTGATGGGTAGTGGCTGGTCTCCTCGCCCCTCCTCACAAACCCCATCCCTGCGCGCCTCATTTCGTCCCTCAAATGTTGTACCTTCAGGACCGTGGCTCCAGAGTTGTGGCCCCGGTGTTGTAGTTCCAGTGTCGTGCCTCCAGAGTCGTGGCCCCAGTGTTGTAGTTCCAGTGTCGTGCCTCCAGAGTTGTGGCCCCGGTGTTGTAGTTCCAGTGTCGTGCCTCCAGAGTTGTGGCCCCGGTGTTGTAGTTCCAGTGTCGTGCCTCCAGAGTTGTGGCCCCGGTGTTGTAGTTCCAGTGTCGTGCCTCCAGAGTTGTGGCCCCCCGGTGTTGTAGTTCCAGTGTCGTGCCTCCAGAGTTGTGGCCCCGGTGTTGTAGTTCCATTGTCGTGCCTCCAGAGTTGTGGCCCCGGTGTTGTAGTTCCAGTGTCGTGGCTCCAGAGTTGTGGCCCCGGTGTTGTAGTTCCAGTGTCGTAGCTCCAGAGTCGTGGCCCCGGTGTTGTAGTTCCAGTGTCGTGCCTCCAGAGTTGTGGCCCCCCGGTGTTGTAGTTCCAGTGTCGTGCCTCCAGAGTTGTGGCCCCGGTGTTGTAGTTCCAGTGTCGTGCCTCCAGAGTTGTGGCCCCGGTGTTGTAGTTCCAGTGTCGTGCCTCCAGAGGCGTTGCTTTGTTCTTCCCCAGTGGTGGGTCGAGCAACGTGTTGCTCCAGTGTCGTCTGCGGGATCCCTCCAGTGTTGTAGTGTTTCCGTAAAAGAATTTCCTTGTTGCCTCAGGTGCCTTGTTGTTCCAGTGTTGTAGTTCCAGACTTGTGGCCCCAGTGTTGTAGTTCCACTGTGTAGTTCCAGGCTTGCGGCTCCAGTGTTGTAGTTCCAGGCTTGTGGCTCCAGTGTTGTAGTTCCAGGCTTGTGGCTCCAGTGTTGTAGTTCCAGGCTTGTGGCTCCAGGGTTGTAGTTCCAGTGTTCTAGTTCCAGGTCTCGTGGCTCTACTGCTGTCGTTCCAGTCTCGAATGCTCTAGTTCCAGCCCCACTGGACTCCAGAGCTTGTGCCACGAACCCTCAACTCGCCGTCTGTTTCCAGCACACCTGGACAGCCACCTCCGTCCCGGGGTACCTCAAGGGGCGCGGGGGAAGGAAGGAACCCTTCGTGTTTGAGTCTCTACAGCGATGACGCCCCTCCCGTGGGATGACAGGCGCCCTCTGGCCTGTGTGTGTGTGTGTGTGTGTGTGTGGGTAAGGGTGGACCCGAGTGCACTAACCATCCTGGACTTCCTCTACTCAACCTCCCTGGGGTGATTAGGGTGATGGGAGGAGGAGGGGTGATAACAGGCTTGCCAGAAGTGACTCTACACACGACTCTACACACGAGAGGCGTGAACCCCCGAGCAAGCAAGGCGCGCAGGCGCAGTCCGCATTTCCATAAACACACAAGAGCTAATTGAGAAGGTCCAGAGGAGGGCAACAAAGATTAGTACCGAAAATGCATAGGTCTGCGTTAAAAAAAAAAAAAATGGGATGAGATACAGGGTGAGGGGGCTACGGAGGCCTTGAATCTGTCCAACACTGAAAGAGAGAAGAGTGAGGGGCGACCTGATCACAACCTTCGAGTTTTTCAACTACACTGACGAAGTCGACAGTGAACACTTCTTCGAAAGATGTCGGGACTGAGCCACCAGTGGACGTCGTAACATGAAATGAAGGAACAATTCTTTTTCAAGAGGATGTGAACAAATACTTTTGCAGTAAACGAAGGGGTGGATATAAATGGGGTAAACTGAATGGCAGTGTAGTAAATGTGGACAGCATATGAGTAACTATATAATGTGTTCAGTGAACAAGTAAGTATAAAAGGCTGTATGATATCAGAGAATGTTCAAGAGATGTGGGGCGCCCCCAACGTGTCGAACCCCCTCCCCGTACAGTACAAAAGATAGGGGGGGGCCCCACGAGTGTAGAACTCCTCCTCCCCGTACAGTACAAGAGATGGGGCCTCACGTGTGTCGAACCCCTTCCCCATACAGTACAAGAGATGGGGCCTCACGTGTGTCGAATCCCTTCCCCATACAGTACAAGAGATGGGGCCTCACGTGTGTCGAATCCCTTCCCCATACAGTACAAGAGATGGGGCCTCACGTGTGTCGAATCCCTTCCCCATACAGTACAAGAGATGGGGCCTCACGTGTGTCGAACCCCCCCCCCCCCCGTACAGTACAAGAGATGGGGTTCCCCACAAGTGTAGAACTCCCTCCCCGTACAGGACAAGAGATGGGGGTCCCCACGAGTGTAAGACTCCCTCCCCCGTACAGTACAAGAGATGGGGACCCCCACGAGTGTAGGACTCCCCCCTCACCCGTACAGTACAAGACATGGGGGCCCCAACGAGTGTAGAACTCCCCTCTCCTCCGTACAGTACAAGAGATGGTGGCCCCCACAAGTGTAGAACTCTACGCTCCCCCGTACAGTACAAGAGATGGGGGGCCCCCCTACGAGTGTAGAACTTCCTCCCCGTACAGTACAAAAGATGGGGGCCCCCACGAGTGTAGAACTCTCCCCTCCCCCGTACAGTACAAGAGATGGTGGCCCCCACGAGTGTAGAACTCTACGCTCCCCCGTACAGTACAAGAGATGGGGGCCCCGACGAGTGTAGAACTTCCTCCCCCGTACAGTACAAGAGATGGGGCCCCCACGAGTGTAGAACTACCCCCTCCCCCGTACAGTACAAGAGATGGGAACCCCCACGAGTGTAGAACTACCCCCTCCCCCGTACAGTACAAGAGATGGGGGCTCCCCACGAGTGTAGAACTCTCCCCTCCCCCATACAGTACAAGAGATGGGGGCTCCCACGAGTGTAGAACTTCCCTCGCCCCCGTACAGTACAAGAGATGGGGGCTCCCACGTGTAGAACTTCCCCCGCCCCCGTACAGTACAAGAGATGGGAACCCCTACGAGTGTAGAACTCCCCCATATCTCGTACAATACAAGAGATGGGGACCCCCACGAGTGTAGAACTCCCCCATATCCCGTACAATACAAGAGATGGGGACCCCCCCCGAGTGTAGAACTCCCCCATATCCCGTACAATACAAGAGATGGGGACCCCCACGAGTGTAGAACTCCCCCATATCCCGTACAATACAAGAGATGGGGACCCCCACGAGTGTAGAACTCCCCCATATCCCGTACAATACAAGAGATGGGGACCCCCACAAGTGTAGAACTCCACGCTCCCCCGTACAGTACAAGAGATGGGGCGCCCCCACGAGTGTAGAACTCCCGCCCGCCCTCCATCCCCCCCGTACAGTACAAATAGTTAGTTATAAATATATAAATAACTGCATAAACACACACAAACTCATATACAAATACCATAAATTACATATATTTTGCAGTTTCTAAATCTCGCTCAACTTTTCCATATAATACAACAGTGAAAAATACCGAAATACTGGAATCAGAGTTCAGTTCGGAAATTTACAGGTAAATATAATTCTCTTACTAATGGCGGTGTTTTAAATTATCTTAAATTATATTTGGGCCGGGAGTCGCGTTTATATGGAAACACAAAATAAAAAAAAGGGGGGAGAAAATCTGCGTCTGTAACATTATTACTGAAATTAACTCTGTGTTACTACTACTACTACTACTACTACTACAACTACTACTACTACTACTACTACTACTACTACTACTACTACTACTACTACTACTACTACTACTACTAATATCACAACAATTACTACTACGACTACTTGCTACCACTACTATGACTTCTGCTACTACTATGACTACTATTACTACCACCACTACTATTACTTATACCACTATTACTACTACGACTACTACTACTATTATTATGACTACTACTACTACTACTACTACTACTACTACTACTACTGCTACTACTACGACTACTACTACTACTACTACTACTACGACTACTACTACTACTACTACTACTACTACTACTACTACTACTACTTCTACTACTACTACTACTACTACTACTACTGCTACTACTACGACTACTACTACTACTACTACTACTACTACTACGACTACTACTACTACTACTACGGTATAGCCGATCCATCACTAGTGTGAACCTGTGAACACAACAGCGTTGCATTAAACTCTATGGGTAACATTACGCATTTTTAACTTATTCCACCACACACGGTACTGCTACCGGTACACCACGGTACGTCACTACTACTACCGGTACATCACGGTACGTCACTACCGGTACACCACGGTACGTCACTACTACTACCGGTACATCACGGTACGTCACTACTACTACCGGTACATCACGGTACGTCACTACCGGTACATCACGGTACGTCACTACCGGTACACCACGGTACGTCACTACCGGTACACCACGGTACGTCACTACCGGTACACCACGGTACGTCACTACCGGTACACCACGGCACGTCACTACTACTACTACTACCGGTACACCACGGTACGTCACCACTACTACTACTACTACTACTACTACTACCGGTACACCTTGCACATTACTGCTTTAAACGACCCACACGGTACTCTAGCTGTTCATTCTTATACTGCGAGGCAAAAGGGGTTTTAAGAAATTGTTCTTTTTGGGCAAGATACCAGTAATAATGGCATATATATATATATATATATATATATATATATATATATATATATATATATATAGAGAGAGAGAGAGAGAGAGAGAGAGAGAGAGAGAGAGAGAGAGAGAGAGAGAGAGAGAGAGAGAGAGAGAGAGAGAGATTTCGCGGTGTACGGTCAAATATAAAAAAGAAAACGCACGAACACACGAACGCACAGACGGACACACGAACAATAGGACATACAGACGTACGTGACACATACACACACACACACACACACACAGATGCATGATGCCACTGTACTTGTGACCCGGGAAATGTAGTTGTTAACAAAGAAAGAACGAATCACCCAATGTAAAATCCTGGTTTTTAACATTATCATCGCCCAAGCGAAGACGTTTATATATGGTGCTTGGCTGGTCTGGACGCCGCTTGTGTTTACAAGTGCAGTAGGAAGCTAACCCACATGTTGTATGTACAACCTAGCTACCCACAACCATATACACATCCACAACCATATACACATCCACACCGATATACATACCGAAAGCCATATACACACACCGACAACCATGTATATATCCAAACCCATATACATACCCAAAGCCATATACACACACCCACAACCATATACACACCCACAACTATATACAAACCCCCAGAGTCATAAACACACCCACAGCCATATACACACCCACAGCCATATACACACCACAGCATATACACACCATCAACCATATAAACACCCACAACTATATGCACACACCCACAACCACACACACACCAAGCCATATACACACTAACAACCATATATACACACCAACAACCATATACACGCTCATAACCACATACACATCCACAACCATATACACACCCACTACCACTCATACACCCATCACCACCCATCACTACCACTCACACAACCACCCATACATTCATAAGCACACTCAAACCCATCAAACCAACCCCCCTTCTCCCCAACCCACCCTGCCTCTCCCTTCCTGATCTCCCAACACGAGATGGTAACGCCCCAAACTGACCCCTGACCTCCCCTGTCTCCCCCTCCTCCCTCAATCACCTCCCCCCCCACAATTGATGACATAATTGATGGTATGGGAGGAGACTGGTCGACTCCCTCCCTCCCTCCCTGGTCGTCAACACCGGGACTGATTCACCTCTCAATAAGGTGTCGTGGAGCGCTACTCACCCGCGCGTGACCCATGTCGTTTTTTTTTTTCTCTCTCTCTCTCCTATCCGGGTGGGCGGTCGTTTTAATCTGCGCGCCATCTGGAGGGACTGTCGTTTTAATATTATGAGCGGCGTATGTAGGGAGGGAGGGAGGGTGGAGGGAGGGAGAAAGGGAGTCGTTCGCTACTGCTATACGAGTGGTCGGGCTGTCGTCTTTGTCGTGTGGGTGGGCTGTCGTTTTCTGTGTGTGTGTGTGAGCTGTCGTTTTCTATCTGGGGTGGGCTGATGTTTTCTATCTGGGGTGGGCTGATGTTTTCTATCTGGGGGACCTGTCGTTTTCTATCTGGAGGACTTGTCGTTTTCTATCTGGAGGACTTGTCGTTTTCTATCTGGAGGACTTGTCGTTTTCTATCTGGAGGACTTGTCGTTTTCTATCTGGAGGACTTGTCGTTTTCTATCTGGAGGACTTGTCGTTTTCTATCCGGGTGGATTGTTTTTTCTATCTGGAGGACTTGTCGTTTTCTATCTGGAGGTCTTGTCGTTTTCTATGTAGGTGGGTTGTCGTTTTCCATCTTGGGACCCTGTCGTTTTCAATCTGGGTAGGCTGTTGTTATCTATCTGGGGGTACCCTGTCGTTTTCTATCTGGGTGGGTTGTCGTTTAAATAAATGCCATCCGGCTGGTCTGTCGTTTACTGTTTGGGTGGACGGCCGATTTTGGTGTCTGAGGGAACTGTCGTATTCTACGAGGGTGGGGTGGTCGTTTTCTACGTGGGTGGGGTTGTCGTTTTCTACGTGGGAGGGATGGTCGTTTTCTACGTGAGTGGGGGGGTTGTTTTCTACGTGGGTGAGGTTGTCGTTTTCTACGTGGGAGGGGTGGTCGTTTTCTACGTGGGTGAGGTTGTCGTTTTCTACGTGGGTGGGGTTGTCGTCTTCTACGTGGGTGGGGTTGTCGTCTTCTACGTGGGTGGGGGGTAGGGGGGTTGTTTTCTACGTGGGTGGGGTTGTCGTTGTCATCTGAATGCCATATTGGGGAGAAGGGAGGGGAGGAGAGGAGGGGTAAATTCCAGTGAGTGGGGGCACCGCCATCTAACGGCGAACACAGACCCCATAACTGAATAATGTCTCCCTCACCAGTGAGTACCCCCTTCCCCAATACACACTACTACCCCCCACCAGCGAGTACCCCAACCATATTACCCCCTTCCCCACCACTCAAGTACTACCCCCCAACCAGAGTACCCCCTCCTCATCACCCAGTACCCCACCCTCCCCCTCCCAAACCACCGAGCACATCCCCCCTACCAGTAAGTACCCCCTTCCCCATCACTCAGCACCCCCATCCCCCATCCCCAGTAAACACCACCCACCTCTTCTCCCCAACCACCGAGTACATCCACCCTCCCACACCCACACCCACCCCAACCAAAACCCAAGCAAGTACCACCCCTTCTCACCCCACCTCCCTCCACTCAAGTACGACCCCCTACCAGTGAAGTACCCCCTTCCCCTTTACCCCAGTTTGGTCACCAGCCACCCCTCCTCCCCAACCACCGAGTACAACCCCCTCCCACCCAACAAGAACCAGCAAGTACCATCCCTTCTCCACCTCCCACCTCCACTCAGTACGACCCCCGACCAGTGAAGTACCCCCTTCCCTTCCCTCGGCCTGGTATCCTTCATAATCTCCGGACTAATGACAGAAGATAGACATTCCAGGTCGGGCCTGGAATCTGGAAGGCTCGTTGAGCCCTGATTCTCGTGCCTGTTACTGCCTCAATACTGCCCCTCCCTCCCTCCACGGTCTTGCTCCAGCTCTCTGTGTCTTTCTCTTGTGTCTGTGCACCGTGTCTTTCTCTCTTGCTCCAGCTCTCTCTGTGTCTTTCTCTTGTGTCTGTGCACCGTGTCTTTCTCTCTTGCTCCAGCTCTCTGTGTCTTTCTCTTGTGTCTGTGTACCGTGTCTTTCTCTCTTGCTCCAGCTCTCTGTGTCTTTCTCTTGTGTCTGTGCACCGTGTCTTTCTCTCTTGCTCCAGCTCTCTGTGTCTTTCTCTTGTGTCTGTGCACCGTGTCTTTCTCTCTTGCTCCAGCTCTCTCTGTGTCTTTCTCTTGTGTCTGTGCACCGTGTCTTTCTCTCTTGCTCCAGCTCTCTGTGTCTTTCTCTTGTGTCTGTGCACCGTGTCTTTCTCTCTTGCTCCAGCTCTCTGTGTCTTTCTCTTGTGTCTGTGCACCGTGTCTTTCTCTCTTGCTCCAGCTCTCTCTGTGTCTTTCTCTTGTGTCTGTGCACCGTGTCTTTCTCTCTTGCTCCAGCTCTCTGTGTCTTTCTCTTGTGTCTGTGCACCGTGTCTTTCTCTCTTGCTCCAGCTCTCTCTGTGTCTTTCTCTTGTGTCTGTGCACCGTGTCTTTCTCTCTTGCTCCAGCTCTCTGTGTCTTTCTCTTGTGTCTGTGCACCGTGTCTTTCTCTCTTGCTCCAGCTCTCTGTGTCTTTCTCTGTGTCTGTGCACCGTGTCTTTCTCTCTTGCTCCAGCTCTCTGTGTCTTTCTCTTGTGTCTGTGCACCGTGTCTTTCTCTCTTGCTCCAGCTCTCTGTGTCTTTCTCTTGTGTCTGTGCACCGTGTCTTTCTCTCTTGCTCCAGCTCTCTGTGTCTTTCTCTTGTGTCTGTGCACCGTGTCTTTCTCTCTTGCTCCAGCTCTCTGTGTGTCTTTCTCTTGTGTCTGTGCACCGTGTCTTTCTCTCTTGCTCCAGCTCTCTCTGTGTCTTTCTCTGTGTCTGTGTACCGTGTCTTTCTCTCTGTGTGCGTGTGTGTGTGTGTGTGTGTGTGTGTGTGTGTGTGTGTGTGTGTGTGTGTGTGTTGTTGTCTTGCTCCCTCTGTGACTTTCTGGGTCTGTGTCTACCGGTGTGGCTCTGTCTGTCTTGCTCCCTCTGTGTCTTTCTGTCTCTGTGTCCTTCACCGTGTTGCCCTGTCTATCTCCCTCTGTGTCTTTCTGTGTTGTTCTGTCTCGCTTCCTCTCTGTCTTTCTGTGTCCGAGTTGCTTTGTCTTGCTCCCTCTGTGTCCCTCTGTATCTGTGTCTTCCACTGTAACACTGCTACTATGACGCTATGTCCATTTTTTAGGTCTGTGTACCACTCTTATGTCTTCGGAGTCCTGTGTCCCTGTACCAGTCTGTGTCTTCAGAGGTCGCGCGTCTCTGTCTGTGCAGACTTCTGTGCTTTCTGTTCTGTGTAACGTCTGCAGCGTGTGGGGACGTGCTCCGCTGGCTGCCTGACTGCGCCACTCTGCGCCTTCATGTCTATGTCTACGTCTATGTCTGTCTGTGTACCAGTCTGTGTTTATTGACGCACATGGGTCTGTTGCAGCGATGGAGGGAGGGAGTCTGGTGTCTCTCCCTCCCTCCGTCTGTCTGTACGTGTGAAGTCGCCTCTCTCTCTCTCTCTCTCTCTCTCTCTCTCTCTCTCTCTCTCTCTCTCTCTCTCTCTCCCCCACCTGACCCCCCCCCCAGTACACTCCGGCCTACCTAACCCCCCCTCCACCTCCCTAACCCCCCACTATTGCCCCTCAATCCCGATATAAATACCGTCTCGTATATCTTCACACCCCGTTATAACGGATTCGCCATCTGTAATCACCACCTGTAAACGACCAACCCGTATATCTTAATAAGAGTCTCGCTACAGCGAACGTCCTTTATATAGTAACCCCTTACCCCTCTAACCTTTCTGAGTCTCGCTATAGCAAACGTCCTTTATATAGTAGCCCCTACCCCTCTAACCTTTCTGAGTCTCGCTATAGCGAACGTCCTTTATATAGTAACCCCCTACCCCTCTAACCTTTCTATACGGAACCTCAAGTCCCGCTATACTGACCAATCTCGATAGAACACAGCTCTGGTCCTTGTAAAGGGACTTCGCTATATACCATATAGGCTTATTCACGATACAGCGGCCCCGCTTTATAGAACATAGCCGTGACCTAGCTATAGCGACCGCTATAACACAGTCTTATATCCTGCTACAGCAAACATATATATATCTTTCTTTTTTCTTTCAAACAATTCGCCATTTCCCGCGTTAGCAAGGTAGCGTTAAGAACACAGGACTGGGCCTTTGAGGGAATACCCTCACCTGGCCCCCTTCTCTGTTCCTTCTTTTGGAATGAACCAGAGGACAGGAGCGTCTAATGGCTATAAGGGAGCTATAGCAAGAGCTAGGCTGCTATAACATCCACTGGTCATATAACACAACATCAGTTCAGCTATATGGGTAGGCATATCTATAACACAGCAAGGTTCCTTTGCTATATGTATTGATCACTATCACTAAAAATGCTATACTTAAGACGCCGTTCGCTATAAAACTTGCTATATACGAGAGGTGCTTCGCGACGAAGCTAGAAGATTGACTTGCTTATACGAACCGGTCCTTCATGATATAGCTATAGGTGTCTATCACCCCCATATACCCCTGTGGTTCAATATATATATACAGTGGTCCACATCACCAGGCCCCTCTCACACACACCCGGCGGTCCATATGATCAACCTGCTCCACATACATAATGGTCCAGTTAGCTGTCCTTTCATGTACCCAACGGTCCACTTACCCAACGTGGTCCACATACACAGTGGTCCATACCCTTGAAATGGTCCACCCACACACACACAGTGGTCCATATGCTTTAACTAGTCCACAGTGGTCCCTACACATTGGTCCACATACACAGTGGCGTGTATACTTTTCTTGGTCCACATACTTTGACTGGTCCACATACTTTGACTGGTCCACATACACAGAGGTCCATATACTTCAGTTTCTCCACATACACAGTGGTCCAGGCATCTCAATCGGCCCATATATACATACAGTGGTCCATTCACCCTTGATTGGTCCACATACCCACCATCATCGACCCGGTCCACTTACGCTAAAGTGACGCACGCATACAATCATGTCCTCCACCAACCCAATGGTAAGAGGGAGGGAGGGAGGGGAGGGGAGGGGAGGGGAGGGGAGGGGAAGGGAGGGAGGGAGGGAGGGAGGGAGGGAGGGAGGGGAGGGGAGGGGAGGGGGTTGGGAGTTACGTAAATCATACCCACCCACCCCCTACCCCCCCTCTCCAGTCAACCCCCCCCCCCCGCCCCCCAACACCACCAATTAAAACCATAAATTAACCACTAATTACTCTCCCCCGGGACATCAGTTAAGTGGTAATAACCTCTGTAGAGACATTAATCACCTCTTAATGACCTCCCTTAATCCAAATCTGAGAAACCGTGGTTATTTGTGGACCCCAATACGGGGGAAATTTGTGTGGCCGTATGCAGCAGATCCGCCGGCCCGTGTAAGACGTTTGGTGGTCTATACGGTAGAGCCGTGTGGCCACATGGTATACATGTCGTGCCACACGGTACACATGTCGGGTCACACGGTATATACATGTCGTGTTACAAGGTATATACATGCCAGGCCACACTATATACATGTAGGGCCACACGGTATATACATGTCGGGCCATACGGTATACATGCCGGGCCACACGATATATACATGTCTGGTCACACGGTATATACATGTCAGGCCACACGGTATACATGTCAGGCCACACGGTATATACATGTCAGGGCCACACGGTATATACATGTCGGGCCACACGGCGAAATTCTGTGGCCCTCACTGGCAAATGTTGGGGGGCGCCATACGGGGAATTTTGTGGCCCTAAGGGCAAATCTGTGGGTTCATACGGATAATTTCAGGGTCATACGGCATGATTAATGGACCTCCGTGGTGTAGTTGTTAGCGATCCAGTCCGTGACGCATAGGTTCGAATCCCGGTTTGCGGCAGTCGGTCCACAGTCAACCTAGCTGTTCATCCACCCCTAGGGGTTGGTCGATAAAATGGGTACCTGACCTGGATGTGGAAAGGGAGCTGTGGTTTCGGTGCATTATTACATGACAGCTAGAGACTGAGTGTGAACGAATGTGGCCTTTGTTGTCTTTTCCTAGCGCTACCTCGCGCACATGCGGGGGGGGAGGGGGCTGTCATTTCATGTGTGGCGGGGTGGCGACGGGAATGAATAAAGGCAGTATGAATCATGTACATGCGTATATATGTATATGTCTGAGTGTGTATTTATATGTATACGTGGAGATATAAAGGTATGTATATGTGCGTGTGTGGACGTGTATGTATATACATGCGTATGTGGGTGGGTTGGGCCATTCTTACGTCTGTTTCCTTGCGCTACCTCGCTAACGTGGGAGACAGCGACAAAGTATAACGAATATATATATATATATATATATATATATATATATATATATATATATATATATATATATATATATATATATATATATCAGCATGATTATGATATCTGACCTCTGATGACCTGACATTGCAGAGGTCAGGTCACCATGACCTCAATACAGCCAGGTCTTCCTTAGGGAAGAGGTCTTGGAAGATGTGGTTTTGGGACACTGACCTTACAAAACTACATTTTCGACGTTTGTTGAGTAAGGAAAAAATATCGTACACGCTGACTGGAGTTGCTGTTGTAGTTGTTGTTGTAGTAGTTGTTGTAGTAGTGGTAGTAGTACTAGTTGTAGCAGAAGTAGAACTAGTAGTAGAAAAGTAGAAGATGCAGTTGTAGACGTACAACCAGCAATACTGGTAGTAGTAGTAGCAGTAGTAGTAGTAATAGTAGTAGTTGGAGTAGTAGTTGGAGTAGGAGTAGAAGTAGTAGTGGTGGTAGTGGTGGTGGTGGTGGTAGCAGTAGTAGTGGCGGTGGTAGTGGTAGTAGTAGTAGTAGTAGTAGTAGTAGTAGTAGTAGTAGTAGTAGTAGTAGCAGCAGCAGCAGCAGTAGTAGTAGTAGCAGTAGTAGTAGTAGTAGTGGTGGTAATGGTGGTGGTAGTAGTGGTGGTGGTAGTAGTAGTAGCAGTGGTGGTAGTGGTGGTGGTAGTAGTAGCAGTAGTAGTAGTGGTAGTAGTAGCAATGCTGGTAGTAGTAGTTAGGTTGGGTTATGGTTATCTGACGCTAAGCAAAAACATTTTTTTTTGGGGGTGGTCACCAGCTCTGGTGAGAAGACACGGGAGCCACGCCGAGCATAACACTTTCTTGAACATTTCCTGGTGATAACAGAGAGAGAGAGAGAGAGAGAGAGAGAGAGAGAGAGAGAGAGAGAGAGAGAGAGAGAGAGAGAGAGAGAGAGAAGTAGATAAAAACAGAGAAAGAGAGCGAGAGCGAGAAAGAGAGACATAGATAGATAGAAAAAGATAAAAACAGATAGAGAAAGAGAGACGTAGATAAACAGATAGATAGATAGATGGAGAGAGAGTGAGAGAGAGAGAGAGAGAGAGAGAGAGAGAGAGAGAGAGAGAGAGAGAGAGAGAGATGATACGGGTGCTCCCTCCCTCCCTCACCACCACCGTCCTGGCTGGGGACGGTCATTTAAGGTGTATTGGGTGACAACAGTGATAACATCGGGTCAGGCGGGGCAGAGTGTCGCCAGGCGTCGTGGGGCGGGGTAGGCTAGGGTGAGTGATGGGTCGTGGATGGAGGGGGATTATATGGGTAAGAATATGGGTAGGGTTAAGGGGAGGGGATGGGAGACACAGAATACGGGTAAAGCTGAATCGTATATCTATCTATTTATCTATCTATCTATCTATCTACATATATATATGAGTCCACGGTGAAACGAAACACGATAAGTTCACAAGTGCACTTTCGTGTAATAATCACATCATCAGGGGAGACACAAGAGAGAAATATAACAGTCAGTTGATATACAACGAAGAGACGTAGCTAGGACGCCATTTGGTAAACATGATACGCTCGTTGTCTGTCTTGGACAATCGCATGTTTACCAAATGGCGTCCTAGCTACGTCTCTTCGTTGTATATCAACTGACTGTTGTACTTCTCTCTTGTGTCTCCCCTGATGATGTGATTATGACACGAAAGTGCGCTTGGGAACTTATCGTGTTTCACTTACCCTGTGGACTCGTAGGAATATATATATATATATATATATATATATATATATATATATATGTTTTCTTTCAAACTATTCGCCATTTCTCGCGTTATTATGTTATATATATATATATATATATATATATATATATATATATATATATATATATATATATATATATATATATATGTGTGGAAGTCGAGAACATTATCTCGGAAAGCAAAAATGGGTATGTTTGAGGGAATAGTGGTTCCAACAATGTTGTATGGTTGCGAGGCGTGGGCTATGGATAGAGATGTGCGCAGGAGGATGGATGTGCTGGAAATGAGATGTTTGAGGACAATGTGTGGTGTGAGGTGGTTTGATCGAGTAAGTAACGTAAGGGTAAGAGAGATGTGTGGAAATAAAAAGAGCGTGGTTGAGAGAGCAGAAGAGGGTGTTTTGAAATGGTTTGGGCACATGGAGAGAATGAGTGAGGAGAGATTGACCAAGAGGATATGTGTGTCGGAGGTGGAGGGAACGAGGAGAAGAGGGAGACCAAATTGGAGGTGGAAAGATGGAGTGAAAAAGATTTTGTGTGATCGGGGCCTGAACATGCAGGAGGGTGAAAGGAGGGCAAGAAATAGAGTGAATTGGAGTGATGTGGTATACAGGGGTTGACGTGCTGTCAGTGGATTGAAGCAAGGCATGTGAAGCGTCTGGGGTAAACCATGGAAAGCTGTGTAGGTATGTATATTTGCGTGTGTGGACGTGTGTATGTACATGTGTATGGGGGGGGGGGGGGGGGGCCATTTCTTTCGTCTGTTTCCTTGCGCTACCTCGCAAACGCGGGAGACAGCGACAAAGTATAAAAAAAAAAAAAATATATATATATATATATATATATATATATATATATATATATATATATTTGACCTACGTGAGATAACTCCGGCCTCTTACACAGCAGAGTACATGTGCTGACAGTTTAGAACATCCCCTCCCCCCCTCCCAACCTCCAGGCAGCGAAGATAATAACAGGAATTAAAATTCCGGCCATACGGGCGAGATGACCCCACAGGCTATCGCGGTGGATTCTGAATTTACTTAATAATAATGATAATGCAATCGTGATAATAACAAGAAAAAAAAAGATGAAAAAAAGAAGAGGAAGAAAAGAAGAAGAAAAAAAAGATGAAGAGGAGGAGGAAAAAGGAGATTTTATTATTATTATTATTATCATTATCATTATTATTATTATTATTATCATTTATTATTATTATCATTATTACTATTATCATTATTATTATCATTATTATTATTATTATTATTATTATTATTATTACTATTATCATCATTATTATTATTATTATTATCATCATTATCATTATCATTATTACTTAGGCCAAAATAATCCTATAATGTAATTCATAAAGAAATTACTTACACTTGATAATTACCACAGGTTCAGACCTACATGTATCATACACACTTCCTTAGTGGTCGTGTAAGTCATGGTCCAGTGTGATAGTGGCCCGGGTCGTGGTCCTGTGTGGTGGTCATGGTAGTGTGTGGTAGTGGCCCAGGTCATGGTCCTGTGTGGTAGTGAAGGTGGTGATGCAAATCATGGTCCAATGTGGTAGGGGAGGTCATGGCCCACTGTGGTGGTAGTACAGGTGGTGATACAGATCGTGGTTCTGTGTGGTAGTGGCCCGGGTCGTGGTTCTGTGTGGTTGGTGAGGTGATGATGTGCGTCATGGTTCCGTGGTGGTGGAGCAGACCATGGTCCACTGTGGTGGTAGAGCAAGACCATGGTCCACTGTGGTGGTGGTGGAGCAAGACCATGGTCCCGTGGTGGTGGAGCAGACCATGGTCCACTGTGCTAGTGGAGCAGACCATGGTCCATTGTGCTGGTGGAGCCAGACCATGGTCCACTGTGGTGGTGGAGCAAGACCATGGTCCACTGTGGCAGTAATAGCGGCGACATAGATCACTGTGGTGCTGCTCATGGTCCACTGTGATCGGCCCAGTGGTACAACCAAGAACCCACACCCACTGGGGAAGACCCCTGCCATATGCCCCATGACATCACACCACGACGCGTGCACGACCCGTGTTGACCGAGAGAACACCTAGGCCTGGCAGTGGTCACAGAGGGTGAAGGCGAAGGTAAGTGATAAACGCCCCCCCCCCCTCCCCCTCCCCTGCTACCCCCCCGCGGGGGGATGACACGGCCAAAACAAGCGAGAGAGGAGACCTCTTAGGTGGCAAGAGGTGGGTGGGAGAAAGAGACGGAGGGAGGGAGGGAGGGAGGGGGTGGGAGAAAGAGATAGAGGGAGGGAGGGAGGGAGGGTTGAGGTGGAGGGAGGGAGGGAGGGAGGGTTGAGGAGGAGGGAGGAGGGGTGGGGGGGTGATAGTTATCTTAGGGAGGGAGGAGGAGGAGGAGGAGGGGAGAGGGAAGGGGGAGGAGGAAGAGGAGAGAGAGAGAGAGAGAGAGAGAGAGAGAGAGAGAGAGAGAGAGAGAGAGAGAGAGAGAGAGAGAGAGAGGATTCCTGGACATTGATAATAACCTGGCCATTCTCAGGACATAATGACTTTACTTGGCTCCTTCACGTGTAAACAGCCCGGGGCTTAAGAGTGCGTTGTAAGTGCTGGTCACGCACCCCACACACACACACACACACACACACACACGGGATGGGCTCTTGCCTTCACAGTGTATTCCTCTTTTTTTTTTTCATATTCCAGCTAGTGCTCTCTCTCTCTCTCTCTCTCTCTCTCTCTCTCTCTCTCTCTCTCTCTCTCTCTCTATCTATCTATCTATCTATCTATCTCTATTCACCGATCTATATATCTGTTTTGCATTCATGAAGTGTAAGTTTTAAGAATAAATTTCAAAGGTCATATATATATATATATATATTGCCCTCATAGTCCCTTCTATCTTCATCAAACTCCTGCAGCTCCCAGGAAGCCGACCACGTCCACCGGGCGAACCCAATAGCTCATAAAAATTAGTGACATTGTGTGTGTGTGTGTGTGTGTGTGTGTGTGTGTGTGTGTGTGTGTGTGTGCCTATCTAACAATCTAT
>NC_092234.1:46075511-46093011 GCF_036320965.1 Panulirus ornatus | reverse complement strand
CTAGCCACCGCTCGGGTGGTGCTTGGGTATAAGGAGAGGCTCCAGCCACCGCTCGGGCGGTGCTTAGGTATAAGGAGAGGCTCTAGCCACCGCTCGGGTGGTGCTTGGGTATAAGGAGAGGCTCCAGCCACCGCTCGGGTGGTGCCTGGGTATAAGGAGAGGCTCCAGCCACCGCTCGGGCGGTGCTTGGGTATAAGGAGAGGCTCCAGCCACCGCTCGGGTGGTGCTTGGGTATAAGGAGAGGCTCCAGCCACCGCTCGGGCGGTGCTTGGGTATAAGGACAGGCTCCAGCCACCGCTCGGGTGGTGCTTAGGTATAAGGAGAGGCTCCAGCCACCGCTCGGGTGGTGCTTGGGTATAAGGAGAGGCTCCAGCCACCGCTCGGGTGGTGCTTGGGTATAAGGAGAGGCTCCAGCCACCGCTCGGGTGGTGCTTGGGTATAAGGAGAGGCTCCAGCCACCGCTCGGGTGGTGCTTGGGTATAAGGAGAGGCTCCAGCCACCGCTCGGGTGGTGCTTGGGTATAAGGAGAGGCTCCGGCCACCGCTCGAGTGGTACTCGAGTATAAGGAGAGGCTCCGGCCACCGCTCGAGTGGTGCTTAGGTATAAGGAGAGGCTCCAGCCACCGCTCGGGTGGTGCTTAGGTATAAGGAGAGGCTCCAGCCACCGCTCGGGTGGTGCTTGGGTATAAGGAGAGGCTCCAGCCACCGCTCGGGTGGTGCTTGGGTATAAGGAGAGGCTCCAGCCACCGCTCGGGTGGTGCTTGGGTATAAGGAGAGGCTCCAGCCACCGCTCGAGTGGTAATCGGATATAAGGAGAGGCTCCGGCCACCGCTCGAGTGGTGCTCGGGTATAAGGAGAGGCTCCAGCCACCGCTCGGGCGGTACTCGGGTATAAGGAGAGGCTCATGCCACCGCTCGAGTGGTAATCGGATATAAGGAGAGGCTCCGGCCACCGCTCGAGTGGTACTCGAGTATAAGGCGAGGGTCCGGCCAGCGCTTGAGCAACACCTCATAATATATGTGAGGATTCAGCGAGCGATGAAAAGAGAACTTGAGCAACACAGCTGCAGGAATTAATCTGGGCGAGACGCATGCAAGACAAAGGAGCATTATGCTCGCTGACTTGAACGCCACCACCACCACCGGAGCATTATGCTCGCTGACTTGAACGCCACCACCACCACCACCACCGGAGCATTATGCTCGCTGACTTGAACGCCACCACCACCACCGGAGCATTATGCTCGCTGACTTGAACGCCACCACCACCACCACCACCGGAGCATTATGCTCGCTGACTTGAACGCCACCACCACCACCGGAGCATTATGCTCGCCCACTTGAACGCCACCACCACCACCACCACCGGAGCATTATGCTCGCTGACTTGAACGCCACCACCACCGGAGCATAATGCTCGCATAATGCTGGAGAACATGCACTCTAGCGGAAAGCATAATGCTGGAGAACACGCACTCTACCGGAGCATGATGCTGGAGAACACGCACTCTACCGGAGAGCATCATGCTGGAGAACACGCACTCTACCAGAGCATAATGCTGGAGAACACGCACTCTACCAGAGCATAATGCTGGAGAACACGCACTCTACCAGAGCATAATGCTGGAGAACACGCACTCTACCAGAGCATAATGCTGGAGAACACGCACTCTACCAGAGCATAATGCTGGAGAACACGCACTCTACCAGAGATACATAAAGTTCGGCAAAACGCACCAGAGCAGAGCATTATTATTAAGCGCCGGACACCAGCCACTCTTACTGGGGCACAAGACGCACTCCGAGAGGAGCATAAGGCTGAAGACCAACACGCACTCTAGTTCCGACCCTGCCTTATCAACCTCGAGTGTGTGTGTGTGTGTGTGTGTAGGGGAAGGGTTAATAGCAGGAGGTTGTAGTTGAGGGGAACCTCATCATGGAACAACCCCTCAACCTATATTGCCAGAGTCAACCCCTTAAACCTCAAGTGTCAACCCACCTCAAGTGCCAACCCATCTCAAGTATCAACCCCTTAAACTTGAGTATTATCCAATTAACCTCGAGTCCTACCCCATCAACCTCGAGTCCTACCCGATCAACCTCGAGTCCTACCCCATCAACCTCGAGTCCTACCCCATCAACCTCGAGTCCTACCCCATCAACCTCAAGTCCTACCCCATCAACCTCAAGTCCTATCCCCTCAACCCCAAGTCCTACCCATCAACCTCAAGTCCTATCATCCCATCAACCCCGAGTCCTACCCCATCAAACTCAAGTCCTACCCCATCAACCTCAAGTCCTACCCCATCAACCTCGAGTCCTACCCCATCAACCTCAAGTCCTACCCCATCAACCTCAAGTCCTACCCCATCAACCTCAAGTCCTACCCCATCAACCTCAAGTCCCACCCCATCAACCTCAAGTCCTACCCCATCAACCTCAAGTCCTACCCCATCAACCTCGAGTCCTACCCCATCAACCCCGAGTCCTACCCCATCAACCCCGAGTCCTACCCCATCAACCTCAAGTCCCACCCCATCAACCTCAAGTCCCACCCCATCAACCTCAAGTCCCACCCCATCAACCTCAAGTCCCACCCCATCAACCTCAAGTCCCACCCCATCAACCTCAAGTCCCACCCCATCAACCTCAAGTCCTACCCCATCAACCTCAAGTGCCACTCCATCAACCTCAAGTCCTACCCCATCAACCTCAAGTCCCACCCCATCAACCTCAAGTCCTACCCCAGCAACCTCAAGTCCCACCCCATCAACCTCAAGTCCCACCCCATCAACCTCAAGTCCTACCCCATCAACCCCAAGTCCCACCCCATCAACCTCAAGTCCTACCCCATCAACCTCAAGTCCTACCCCATCAACCTCAAGTCCCACCCCATCAACCTCAAGTCCCACCCCATCAACCTCAAGTCCCACCCCATCAACCTCAAGTCCCACCCCATCAACCTCAAGTCCCACCCCATCAACCTCAAGTCCTACCCCATCAACCTCAAGTGCCACTCCATCAACCTCAAGTCCTACCCCATCAACCTCAAGTCCCACCCCATCAACCTCAAGTCCCACCCCATCAACCTCAAGTCCTACCCCATCAACCTCAAGTGCCACTCCATCAACCTCAAGTCCTACCCCAGCAACCTCAAGTCCCACCCCATCAACCTCAAGTCCCACCCCATCAACCTCAAGTCCTACCCCATCAACCTCAAGTCCTACCCCATCAACCTCAAGTGCCACTCCATCAACCTCAAGTCCTACCCCAGCAACCTCAAGTCCCACCCCATCAACCTCAAGTCCTACCCCATCAACCTCAAGTCCTACCCCATCAACCCCGAGTCCTACCCCATCAAACTCGATTCCTACCCCATCCTCAAGTCCTATCCCATCAACCTCAAGTGCCACCCCATCAACCTCAAGTCCTACCCCATCAACCTCAAGTGCCACTCGACATAAAGGAGACACACGTTACCTGAAGTCTTTGGCGCAACCACGAGGCTTACCCACAGGTCCAGGTAGAGCAGGTCAGACCTGTAGTGGTCTCCAGGTCCAGGTAGAGCAGGTCAGACCTGTCGTGGTCTCCAGGTCCAGGTAGAGCAGGTCAAACCTGTCGTGGTCTCCAGGTCCAGGTAGAGCAGGTCAGACCTGTCGTGGTCTCCAGGTCCAGGTAGAGCAGGTCAGACCTATCGTGGTCTCCAGGTCCAGGTAGAGCAGGTCAGACCTGTAGTGGTCTCCAGGTCCAGGTAGAGCAGGTCAGACCTGTCGTGGTCTCCAGGTCCAGGTAGAGCAGGTCAGACCTGTCGTGGTCTCCAGGTCCTGGTAGAGCAGGTCAGACCTGTTGTGGTCTCCAGGTCCAGGTAGAGCAGGTCAGACCTATCGTGGTCTCCAGGTCCAGGTAGAGCAGGTCAGACCTGTCGTGGCCTCCAGGTCCAGGTAGAGCAGGTCAGACCTATCGTGGTCTCCAGGTCCAGTAGATCAGGTCAAGCTCCAACCCCCCCCCCCCCCTTTTACAGACGGGCGTCCCAGGTCCAGCAGAGTAGGTCAGGTCAAGCCACGCCAAAGGGGACACCTGACCTGGGGCTCAAAACCTGTTGACCTGGTGAACTGCAGGCTGGCGGAGACCTGGAAATTCTCATTTCCAGTTGCGGGTCCCCTCTCCTCCCTTCACCCCCCCCCCCTCCCTTCCCCCCCTCACCCCGGCCCCCCCCCTCTACGGGGCCCCCAACCACCCCCTCCCCCCCCCATTAACGAACACACTGGACAGTTGCAAAAAAAAAAAAAAGAAAAAAAAAGAAAATTGGAAAGAAAAAAAAGAAAAATATGAATAAACATTATAATTCAATATACATAATTCTTCACAGAAACAGTTGGAAATATATATTCCTCACGGCTGTAACGAGATAAAGTCTTCCATTTGCAAAATATCCACAAAAAAAAAGAAATAGAAAAATAGAAAGAGAAAAGAGAAAAATAGTGGCATTGGAACAGCTGGAAAAATTTTTTCAAAGAGGTTGTTTAAAAAGGAAGAAGAAAAAAAAAAGAAAGAAAATACTGATGTATGGTTTGGTACCAGAACAGTGGCAGTGTTTACGATGACGTGTTCATCACACACACGGTCATTGTGAAAGAAAAAAGGGGGGAGGGGGAAGGGGAGAGGAGGGGAGGCTGTAATAAGAGGGGGGAGAGGGGAAGAGGGGGGGAGGCTGTAATAAGAAGGGGGAGAGGGAGAGGCTATAATAAGAAGAGGGAGATGGGGAAGAGGGGGGAGGCTGTAATAAGAAGGGGGAGATGGGGGAGAGGGGGGAGGCTGTAATAAGAAGGGGGAGAGGGGAAGAGGGGGGAGGCTGTAATAAGAAGGGGGAGATGGGGGAGAGGGGGGAGGCTGTAATAAGAGGGGGGAGAGGGGAAGAGGGGGGAGGCTGCAATAAGAAGAGGGAGATGGGGAAGAGGGGGGAGGCTGTAATAAGAAGGGGGAGATGGGGAGAGGGGGGAGGCTGTAATAAGAGGGGGGAGAGGGGAAGAGGGGGGAGGCTGCAATAAGAGGAGGAGAGGGGAAGAGGGGGAGGCTGTAATAAGAAGGGGGAGATGGGGGAGAGGGGGGAGGCTGCAATAAGAGGAGAGGGGAAGAGGGGGTAGGCTGTAATAAGAAGGGGGAGATGGGGGAGGCTGCAATAAGAGGGGGAGGGGAAGGGGGGGAGGCTGTAATAAGAAGGGGGAGATGGGGAGAGGGGGGAGGCTGCAATAAGAGGGGGGGAAGAGGGGAAGAGGGGGGAGATGGGGAGAGAGGGGAGGCTGTAATAAAAGGGGGGGAGAGGGGAAGAGGGGGGAGGCTGTAATAAGAGGGGGGAGAGGGGAAGAGGGGGAGGCTGTAATAAGAAGGGGGAGAGGGGAAGAGGGGGAGGCTGTAATAAGAGGGGGGAGAGGGGAAGAGGGGGGAGGCTGTAATAAGAGGTTTCAACTCCTTTATGAAACCCGAGGAAAAAAGGGGATCACAACCTCAAGACTCCTTAAGGAAGAGAGGAGGAAGAGAGGAGGAGGAGGAGGAGGAGGAGGAGGAAGAAGAGGAGGAAGAGGAAGAGGAAGAAGAGGAGGAAGAGGAGGAGGAGGAAGAGGAGGAGGAAGAGGAGGAAGAGGAAGAGGAAGAAGAGGAGGAAGAGGAGGAGGAGGAGGAGGAAGAGGAGGAGGAGGAGGAGGAGGAGGAGGAAGAGGAGGAGGAAGAGGAAGAGGAGGAGGAAGAGGAAGAGGAGGAGGAAGAGGAAGAGGAGGAGGAGGAGGAGGAGGAGGAGGAGGAAGAGGAGGAGGAAGAAGAGGAGGAGGAAGAAGAGGAGGAAGAGGAGGAGGAGGAAGAAGAGGAGGAGGAAGAGGAGGAGGAAGAGGAAGAGGAGGAGGAAGAGGAGGAGGAAGAAGAGGAGGAAGAGGAGGAGGAGGGAAGACAGACACACTTCCAACCCGTCCATCTACTCATGCATGGGGCAGTCTATCCGTCCATCTACTCATGCATGAGGCAGTCTATCCGTCCATCTACTCATGCATGAGGCAGTCTATCCGTCCATCTACTCATGCATGAGGCAGTCTATCCGTCCATCTACTCATGCATGAGGCAGTCTATCCGTCCATCTACTCATGCATGAGGCAGTCTATCCGTCCATCTACTCATGCATGAGGCAGTCTATCCGTCCATCTACTCATGCATGAGGCAGTCTATCCGTCCATCTACTCATGCATGAGGCAGTCTATCCGTCCATCTACTCATGCATGAGGCAGTCTATCCATCCATCTACTCATGCATGAGGCAGTCTATCCGTCCATCTACTCATGCATGAGGCAGTCTATCCGTCCATCTACTCATGCATGAGGCAGTCTACCCGTTCATCTACTCATGCAAGAGATGATCTACCCGTTCATCTACTCATGCAAGAGATGATCTACCCGTTCATCTACTCATGCAAGAGATGATCTACCCGTTCATCTACTCATGCAAGAGATGATCTACCCGTTCATCTACTCATGCAAGAGATGATCTACCCGTTCATCTACTCATGCAAGAGATGATCTACCCGTTCATCTACTCATGCAAGAGATGATCCATCATGTCTCCAGGTCATCCATCACAGGCGAGGTACGTACTGTCCATTCCTGAGTAAGACATCATGTCTAACCTCTGGAATACGCCTACAAAATCTCCACTCCTGGAATACGCCTACAAAATCTCCACTCCAGGAGCAAGCCTACAAAATCATACCTCCAGGAATACGCCTTCAAAATCTCCACTCTTGGAATACGCCTACAAAATCTCCACTCCTGGAATACGCCTACAAAATCTCCACTGCTGGAATACGCCTACAAAATCTCCACTCCTGGAATACGCCTACAAAATCTCCACTCCTGGAATACGCCTTCAAAATCTCTACCCCTGGACTACACCTACAAAATCTCCACTCCTGGAATACACCTTCAAAATCTCTACTCCTGGAATACGCCTTCAAAATCTCTACTGGAATACGCCTACAAAATCTCTACTCCTGGAATACGCCTACAAAATCTCTACTCCTGGAATACGCCTTCAAAATCTCTACCCCTGGAATACGCCTACAAAATCTCTACTGGAATACGCCTTCAAAATCTCCACTCCTGGAATACGCCTACAAAATCTCCACTCCTGGAATACGCCTACAAAATCTCCACCCCTGGAATACGCCTTGCCACATGACGCCCTTCCGGCACACTACACATCATAACGACACGAACAACCTCGTAAAACGAACGACCCTTAACCCCACACAACGATCGTGTACGTCATGACCCATAACTACATCGTTCTGGTCACGCAAAACAGACCATGCTCCAGGGTCCCTGCCAGGCCTACTGTATCGCATGGTACTGTATCGCATGACCTACTGTATCGCATGGCCTACTGTATCACATGGTACTGTATCGCATGGCCTGCTGTATCACATGGCCTACTGTATCACATGGTACTGTATCGCATGGCCTACTGTATCGTATGGCCTACTGTATCACATGGTACTGTATCGTATGGCCTACTGTATCACATGGTACTGTGTCGTATGACCTACTGTATCACATGGAACTGTATCGCATGGCCTATTGTATCACATGGTACTGTATCGTATGGCCTACTGTATCACATGGTACTCTATCGTATGGCCTACTGTAACACATGGTACTGTATCGTATGGCCTACTGTATCGCATGGTACTGTATGGTATGGCCTACTGCATCACATGGTACTGTATCGCATGGCCTACTGTATCACATGGTACTGTATCGTATGGCCTACTGTATCACATGGTACTCTATCGTATGGCCTACTGTAACACATGGTACTGTATCGTATGGCCTACTGTATCACATGGTACTGTATCGTATGGCCTACTGTATCGCATGGTACTGTATGGTATGGCCTACTGCATCACATGGTACTGTATCGCATGGCCTACTGTAACACATGGTACTGTATCGTATGGCCTACTGTATCACATGGTACTGTATCACATGGCGTACTCTATCGTATGGCCTACTCTAACACATGGTACTGTATCGTATGGCCTACTGTATCACATGGTACTGTGTCGTATGACCTACTGTATCACATGGTACTGTATCGCATGGCCTACTGTATCACATGGTACTGTATCGCATGGCCTACTGTATCACATGGTACTGTATCGTATGGCCTACTGTATCACATGGTACTCTATCGTATGGCCTACTGTAACACATGGTACTGTATCGTATGGCCTACTGTATCACATGGTACTGTATCGTATGGCCTACTGTATCGCATGGTACTGTATCGCATGGCCTACTGTATCACATGGTACTGTATCGCATGGCCTACTGTATCACATGGTACTGTATCGCATGGCCTACTGTATCACATGGTACTGTATCGTATGGCCTACTGTATCACATGGTACTGTATGGTATGGCCTACTGCATCACATGGTACTGTATCGCATGGCCTACGGTATCACATGGTACTGTATCGTATGGCCTACTGTATCACATGGTACTGTATCGCATGGCCTACTGCATCACATGGTACTGTATCGTATGGCCTACTGTATCACATGGTACTGTATCGCATGGCCTACTGTATCGCATGGCCTACTGCATCACATGGTACTGTATCGTATGGCCTACTGTATCACATGGTACTGTATCGCATGGCCTACTGTATCGCATGGTACTGTATCGTATGGACAAGCCTGGTCAGGGAAGAGCAATATCCATCTTATCTGGTGGTCTGGTCTGGTCATGCAAGACCCTATTGTATTCCATGATTAGTTCGTCATGCAAGACCCTACTGTATTCCATAATTATTTAGTTATGCAAGACCTAGTTATGCAAGACCCTATTGTATTACATGATTATCTGGTCATGCAAGACCCTACTGTATTCCATAATTATTTAGTTATGCAAGACCCTATTGTATTACATGATTATCTGGTCATGCAAGACCCTACTGTATTCCATAATTATTTAGTTATGCAAGAACCTATTGTATTACATGATTATCTGGTCCTGCAAGAACCTACTAGCAGTATTCCATGATTATCTCTGACCATGGAACACCTACTGTATTCCACACACACACACACACATATATATATATATATATATATATATATATATATATATATATATATATATATAATGGCACTGTCACCAAAGTTCTCCAAAGATTATATAGAAATACAAGACAGTCTTACACACGCACAGACACACACACGTGTGTGTGTGTCTGTGCGTGTGCGTGTGATCGGGAGGGAGAAAGGGAGGGAGTGGGGTGAGGGAGGGAGGGAGGGAGGGAGTGGGGAGAGGGAGGGAGGGAGGGAGGGAGTGACGAGATTGCCAGCCGAGGTAGCGACTCTGTACAAACAGGTCAAGTTGAACATTATTGGGTTAGGAAGAGAGGGAAAATATTTAGCCTGCGTCCCGACCAGCCGAGACGCCTTCACCGCTACACACTCCCCTCTCCCACCCTCTCACTCCCTCCTCTCCCAGCACACACACACACACACACACACACACACCACCCCACATGGCTTGGGTTCGCTCCAGTCCATTATTCTCCTCATTGTGTTACCCCATCCTCATCAGGTTACCCCATCAACACCAGGTTACCCCATCCTCACTACCAGGTTACCCCATCCCCATTAGGTTAACCCATCCTCAACACCAGGTTACCCCATCAATACCAGGTTACCCCATCCTCAACACCAGGTTACCCCATCCTCACCATGTTACCCCATCCTCATCAGGTTACCCCATCAACACCAGGTTATTCCATCCTCAACACCAGGTTACCCCATCCTCACCATGTTACCCCATCAGCACCAGATTACCCCATCAATACGAGGTTACCCCATCCTCACCATGTTACCCCATCCTCATCAGGTTACCCCATCAACACCAGGTTATTCCATCCTCAACACCAGGTTACCCCATCCTCACCATGTTACCCCATCAGCACCAGATTACCCCATCAATACCAGGTTACCCCATCCTCACCATGTTACCCCCATCAGCACCGGGTTACACCATCACCAGCAAAACCAGTAGACTAGCCCATCAACACCCCCTACCCCCATCGAACTACCTCTATCACCAACAGACGACCCCATCACCACCAACACCCCCTTCAGCCTACCCTTCCACGACCAGACTACCCCATCACCATCACCAAGCTACCCCTATCACCCCCATTATCACCACCAGGCTACCCCTATCACCCTCATTATCACCACCAAGCTACTCCGTCACCATCACCACCACCACACTGCCCCATCACCACCATCAAACTGCCCAATCAACGCCACCAGACTAACCCATCATCTCCATCACCAGACAACCCCACCATCACCACCACCAAACTGCCCCATCATCTCCGCCACCAGACAATTCCATCACAAAACAACCCCATCATCGCTACCAGACTACCCCATCACCACGACAAACCCCATCATTTCCCCCACCACACAGCCCCATCATCGCCACCAGCCAGGGACGCAGCTGAGGGGAAAGAGGTCAGAGGAAGTAATGAAGTGACTGCAGATGGGGTGGGGAGGGAAGGCTGGAGTGGAGAGGGAGGGGGAGGGAAGTGTGGAGGGGTAGGGGGTAAGAGAGAAGGGAGGGAGGGGTGTGTGAGGGTGACTGGTTCTTGGAGGGAGGGCGGCAGGTGGGAGGGAAGCTCAAGTGAAGTGGGTGGTGGGGGGGGAGAAGAAGTGGAAGAGAGAGAGAGTAGGAGGAGGAGGGAAAGGGGTGTGGGTCGGGAGAGAGAGAGAGAGAGAGAGAGAATTAAACGTAGGGGGTTCATGCGGGCGTTTCTACCGTGTTAAATAAAACGTGCTAATATATATATATATATATATATATATATATATATATATATATATATATATATATATATATGCTTATGACCACGAGGATAATGAAACTCGACAAGTTCCCAAGTGCACTTTCGTGTAATGATCACATGATGGTCATCAGCAAATGTTAGATCATGCACACCACTGTGACCTCTTGCGATATATATATATATATATATATATATATATATATATATATATATATATATATATATATATATATATATAGGGGAGTTGCGACAAGAGTCAGCTTTGGCGAGGAATCCATCCTTTCCCCGCTACTGGATGCGGCGCAGCCTTTGGACCTCCTGGAAAAGCGATCCTGGAAGAACACCCAAGTCACTTCCAGGAAAACGGTCCTGGAAGAACCAGGGACAGGATACGACTACATATATACAGGTGTTACCGGACTCTGCCTGTTCGTGGTTACTGGAAAGCCACCTTGGGCGAGGTTGTAACACTGACAGTGGACCAGAGGAAGTCCAGTCTCGTCCACACACTCACCAACAACAACAACAGTCTAGCAACACACACTCTCACCAACACACTCTAGCAACACACACTCTCACCAACACAGTCTAGCAACACACACCTCACCACCACACACTAGCAACACACACCTCACCACCACACACACACACACTCACCAACACACACTAGCAACACACACCTCACCACCACACACTAGCAACACACACCTCACCACCACACTCTAGCAACACACACCCTTCCTCATAACCACACTCTAGCAACACACACACACCTCACCACCACACACTAGCAACACACACACACACACACTTACACTCTCACCAACACACTCTAGCAACACACACCCTTCCTCATAACCACACACTAGCAACACACACACACACACACACACTTACACACTCTAGCAACACACACCTCACCACCACACACTAGCAACACACACCTCCTCACCACCACACACTAGCAACACAGACACACCTCCTGACCACCACACTCTAGCAACACACAGACACACACATCAGGCAGGAATCAGTGTACAGTACAGGGCCTGGCAGGCCACACAACACGGCCATTTAACCACACGTTTCTTAGTCGCAATTTGGCCAAATTTCACCCCAGAACGCTGCGTTAAGTTGGCCGCTAATTCAATCTCAGATATTCGCCAGGGTGGGTGGGAATGGTGCAGATATTGAAACCAGATGTAGATTTTCTTTTTTTGCCTCTATCTGCACGGCTTATATATATATATATATATATATATATATATATATATATATATATATATATATATATATATATATATATATATATTCCTCCTTTTTTCAGACATCAAAATCATAATGATCCCATTTTGGCACACACAAGACTTAGGACGTCGGACCTAAGTAGAGAGAGAGAGAGAGAGAGAGAGAGAGAGAGAGAGAGAGAGAGAGAGAGAGAGAGAGAGAGAGAGAGATCACATTCCCCAACCTCACACTCACCGTCATCACGACACGGCCTCACACACACACACACACACACACACTCGTACGAGCCTCCCAAGTGTCACCATGGATGGATGGAGAGTGGTTCACCATTGAACAGTGGTTTCTCCAGTGGTGAGTCAGTGTTCTCTCGCTCCAGTGGGGGTGAACCACTGCCCTCCCATCAAACACAGACTCTGAAACCAACGACCATATAAATGATTGTGATAACTCAGTTGATTTTGGCCTGATTATATACATCAATGTATATGCGAACGTACATATAAATGACCTAATAATTTACATGACTTTGGCCTGATTATATACATCAATGTATATGCGAACGTATGATATATATATTGTAATTATTATTCAAATGATTTATGTCTGTCTGTCTATATGTACCAAAGTATATATGGACGTATGTACATATGTATTTACGCATTTATGTATGTGTATATGTACATCCGTATGTATGGACGTATGTACATATGTATCTACGCATTTATGTATGTGTATATGTACGTCTGTATGTACATATGCATTTACGCATGTATGTATGTGTATATGTACGCACGTATATATATGTAAGATGAACGCACAATTAAGATTTCTTGCACTCATGTGTGTGCAAATGAATATACATAAATGTAAAAGATACACGTCTACGGTACACGTGTTTCTGTATATGTAAGAGAGAAGTAAATAATCTATTGAATCCGTATATGTAAGTCGAGGGGGAAAACCGGTTCTACATCAGTGGGGAACCCAACATGGTACACACGTTACAAAGACGAAGTGAGAAAACAAAAAATCACACACACACACACACACACACACTCTCACACACACACACACACACACACCCACACACACAGGTCTTGGCCCTTTGCGAACACCTACGTATCAGTAACAACGCCCGGTCGATGAACAACCATCTATTCCCCCCCAAGCCCATTTCCCCCCCATCACCCATAACAGTGGGAATAACCAGCGTGATATAGAAATATGACAGATTTTTATTATTATTTTTTTTTTTTTGGAGTGCTTGTGTGTTAAACAACTAATTCCCCAACACCACCACCACATACCTCCTCCACCCTCCTCCTCCACCCTCACCCCCCCCTAAGCGCTCCCCAACCCCCCTCCCCCCCCACTAGCTCCCAGCCACGTTAAAACAATCACAAACACACACCATGTAAAATAATCCCTGGGTAATATGAGCTCTGAGGCCACAATCAACACCTCCCTCCACACACACACACACACACACACACACACACCCCACCTGTACACAACACAGACCCACTAAATAGAGTAAACATGCATTTTGTACTTCATACATCTTCCTTACAGCTGTATGGGTCATCCTTACAGCAGGTGTGTGTGTGTGTGTGTGTGTGTGTGGACACAGCCTTGGCATAGCTTATAACCAGGCACACAGAGTTCATGTGATGAGACGCGCGGTATGGGAGAGCGAGGGAGAGAGAGAGAGAGAGAGAGAGAGAGAGAGAGAGAGAGAGAGAGAGAGAGAGAGAGAGAGAGAGAGAGAGAGGGAGAGAGAGGGAGAGAAAGAGGGAGGGAGAGAAAGAGGGAAAGGGATGGAGGGAGAGAGAGAGAGAGGGAGAGGTAGAGGGGGAGGGAAAGGGAGAGAGAGAGAGAGAGAGAGAGAGAGAGAGAGAGAGAGAGAGAGAGAGAGAGAGAGAGAGGGAGTGCGTGTGGTGGGAGGGAGGCCGCCAGAGCAGTGTGACACAGGTGGGAGAGCAGTGGTACGCTGGCCAACACAGTTGACGCTGGTAATGAATACATTATCATCAGCTATCACACACGACTAACAATGGTGCGGCCCTCCACCCGCCCGCCCGCCCGCCCGCCCCTCACTGATTGTTGGAGGGGAGGGAGAGAGGGAGGGTCATGGTATGGTGGTGGTGGGGTGAGGAGGGAAGGAGGGGGGTTTTGGTGTGGTAGGGAAGGTGGGAGGGAGGGGTGTTGGTATGGTGATGGTGGTGGGGTGAGAAGGGAGGGGTGTTGGTATGGTGATGGTGGAGTCTTGGTGTGGAGGGGAAGGAGGGAGGGTCCTGGTATGTGAGGAGGGAAGGGTCTTGGTATGGAGGTGAGGAGGACAGAGTGGGTTGGGGGTGTTGGATGGATTCGGGGGGTTTGGAGAGGGAGGGAAGGTGTTGACACAGGGGGGGGGGGAGAGAGAGAGAGAGGGGAGGGTATTGGACATGAGGACCCATCTGAAGGACATGAGGACCCTCTGAAGGACATGAGGACCCTCTGAAGGACATGAGGACCCATCTGAAGAACATGAGGACCATCTGAAGGACACGAGGACCATCTGAAGGACATGAGGACCCATCTGAAGAACATGAGGACCCATCTGAAGGACATGAGGACCCTCTGAAGGACATGAGGACCCTCTGAAGGACATGAGGACCCCTCTAAAGGACATGAGGAGCCTCTGAAGGACATGAGGCCCCTCTGAAGGACATGAGGACCCTCTGAAGGACATGAGGACCCTCTGAAGGACATGAGGACCCCTCTAAAGGACATGAGGAGCCTCTGAAGAACATGAGGACCCATCTGAAGAACATGAGGACCCATCTGAAGGACATGAGGACCCTCTGAAGGACATGAGGACCCTCTGAAGGACATGAGGACCCCTCTAAAGGACATGAGGAGCCTCTGAAGGACATGAGGCCCCTCTGAAGGACATGAGGACCCTCTGAAGGACATGAGGACCCTCTGAAGGACATGAGGACCCTCTGAAGGACATGAGGACCCTCTAAAGGACATGAGGAGCCTCTGAAGGACATGAGGAGCCTCTGAAGGACATGAGGACCCTCTGAAGGACATGAGGCCCCTCTGAAGGACATGAGGACCCCTCTAAAGGACATGAGGAGCCTCTGAAGGACATGAGGAGCCTCTGAAGGACATGGGGACCCTCTGAAGGACACGAGGACTCTCTGAAGGACACGAGGACTCTCTGAAGGACACGAGGGTCCCTCTGAAGGACATGAGGACCCATCTGAAGGACACGAGGACACATCCAGAAAACAAGGATCATATTCTTACACACATGCATGCCAAATGGTATACCATACCACCATGGTTAACAGTAGCGGTACCTGTGGTGTACAGTTTACACCAGGGTGGACTGTATACCCACCCTGGTGTAGCGCAAGCAGAGTTGTGGTGTACAGTCTACACCAGATGGCGTGACACACCTAGTGAGAGCTGTAGTGTACAGCACATGGTGTGGTACACCCATCCTGGTTTACAGCAGCGAGAGTTGTGGTGTACAGTTTACAGCACATGGTGTGGTACACCCATCCTGGTTCACAGCAGCGAGAGTTGTGGTGTACAGTTTACAGCACATGGTGTGGTACACCCATCCTGGTTTACAGCAGCGAGAGCTGTGGTGTACAGTTTACAGCACATGGTGTGGTACACCCACCCTGGTTCACAGCAGCGAGAGTTGTGGTGTACAGTTTACAGCACATGGTGTGGTACACCCACCCTGGTTTACAGCAGCGAGAGTTGTGGTGTACAGTTTACATCACATGGTGTGGTACACCCACCCTGGTTTACAGCAGCGAGAGTTGTGGTGTACAGTTTACAGCACATGGTGTGGTACACCCATCCTGGTTTACAGCAGCGAGAGCTGTGGTGTACAGTTTACAGCAGGAGGCTGGCTATAGGCAGAGAGCCGGCCTGCGGGTCATTATCGGAAACACGACACTGAATTATATATGTTAAAGAGGGCAAAGGGGCTGGCTCTTATCTGGTAGGGCGTGAGGGATGGTGTGGTGTGTTGTGAGGGATGGTGTGGTGGTATGTTGTGAGGGATGGCGAGGTGCTGTGAGGGATGGTGTGGTGTGTTGTGAGGGATGGTGTGGTGGTATGTTGTGAGGGATGGCGAGGTGTTGTGAGGGATGGTGAGGTGCTGTGAGGGATGGTGTGGTAGTGTGTTGTGAGGGATGGTGTGGTGGTGTGTTGTGAGGGATGGTGGTGTGTTGTGAGGGATGGTGTGGTGGTGTGTTGTGAGGGATGGTGTGGTGGTGTGTTGTGAGGGATGGTGTGGTGGTGTGTTGTGAGGGATGGTGTGGTGGTGTGTTGTGAGGGATGGTGTTTGGGGCTGATGGTTGATAGGGATGGTGTGGTGGTGTGTTAGTGCAGGCGATTGGGTCAGACGTGGTGTGTTGTGAGGGAAGCTGGTGTGGTCTGTTTCGAGCGAGAGGTGTGGTGTGTTTAGAGGTGGTACCATCTGTTTCAGCTGCGAGGCTGTGGTGTCAGTTAACCAGTTTGGGGTGGTCATACCTGGTTTCAGCAGAGAGCTGGTGTAAGTTCAGCCATGGTGTGGTACACCTGGTTTCGCAGGATTGTGGGTACAGTTTCAGAGGAGTGGCTTAGGAGAGAGCGGGTCTGCGGTGTCATTAGGAACACGACATGAATTATATATGTTAAGTGAGGGCAATGGGGCTGGTCTTTTGGTAGGGGTGGGGACTGTTGTGGTGGTGGTGAGGTGGTTGTGGTGGTATGTTGTAGGATGGTTGGTGGGTTGTTGTGAGGGATGGCGAGGTGTGCTGTGAGGGATGGTCGTGGTGTGTTGTGAGGGATGGTGTGGTGGTTATGTTGTGAGGGAGTGCGGTGTGTTGTGAGGGATGGTGAGGTGCTGTGAGGGATGGTGTGGTAGTGTGTTGTGAGGGATGGTGAGGTGTTGTGTTGTAAGGGATGGTGTGGTGTTGTGTTGTAAGGGATGGTGTGGTGGTGTGTTGTGAGGGATGGTGAGGTGTTGTGAGGGATGGTGTGGTGGTGTGTTGTAGGAGGTGATGGTACGTTGTTGTGAGGGATGGTGTGGTGTGTTGTGAGGGATGGTACGTTGTTGTGAGGGATGGTGATGCTGGAGGTGTGGTGGTGTGTTGTGAGGGATAGTGTGGGTGTTGTGAGGGATGGTGTGGGTGTTGTGTTGTAAGGGATGGTGTGGTGGTGTGTTTGTGAGGGATGGTGTGGTGGTGTTTGTAAGGGATGGTGCGGTGGTGTGTTGTGAGGGATGGTGTGGTGGTGTGTTGTAAGGGATGGTGCGGTGGTGTGTTGTGAGGATGGTACGTTGTTGTGAGGGATGGTGTGGTGGCGTGTTGT
>NC_092234.1:46033011-46070511 GCF_036320965.1 Panulirus ornatus | reverse complement strand
GGAGATTAATCCTCACATCCACCAGGGGATCAACAGACTCATTTGCCCGGATTAATCCTCACATCCACCAAGGGGATTAAGAGACTCATTTGCCCGGAGATTAATCCTCACATCCACCGGGGGATTAACAGACTCATCTGCCCGGAGATTAATCCTCACATCCCCAAGGGGATTAACAGACTCATCTGCCCGGAGTTTAATCCTCACATCCACCGGGGGATTAACAGACTCATCTGCCTGGAGATTAATCCTCATATCCACCAGGGGATTAAGACTCATCTACCCGGAGATTAATCCTCACATCCACCAGGGGATTAAGAGACTCATCTACCCAAGGATTGACTAGCAAATCTATAGGGGGGATTTACCTGACTCATCCCCCAGTTGATTAACTGGAGGTAAGGGGGGGGGATTACGTAACTCATCCCCCAGTTGATTAACTGGAGGTAAGGGGGGGGATTACGTAACTCATCCATGAACTGATTAACCATCACATCTACACAGAGAGAAGCTGATAGACTAACCCGTCTATCCAAGGATTAATCATGACATCTATCTGGGGATTAACCACGGCATATACCTAAGGATCAACCACCGCATCCCGGATTAATCAACGCATCTACCCGGTGATTAACTCGTATCTATCATGACCTAACCCATCTACTAACAAGCACACTTCCCTTTCTCCACCCATAACCACGTAAATCCCCTTGTGTATAGTGTTACGGTGTTACTGTTGTTACAACTTATTGTGGCTGATTATTCATGTACTCCTTCATTCATCTGCATAATCCGTAGGGGATTAACAGGCTAACGGGGATTAACCACTCACTCAATTATCGCTCTAAGTCTTGCTTAAGATATATTTTTCTCATTCATTTGGTTATATTCATAATTCATTCATTCATTCATGGTACCCACTCGTGTCTTCGTGTATAATCCATCGCTTGTAGTGACGAACTCCACCTGCATTCCACATAGACCAATTCATTTTCGTTCTTCAGTATAGGACTGGCAAAATAAATACAAAAAAACTCTCCCTTCCTCCCTCCAGTTATGACTCCGTCCTTGTTAATTAACTCATTTATTCATTTGATTATTCACCCGTGTTTAACATTATCATACATTCACTACATGTTTTTCTATATTTCTTTATAAGTTCAGGATAATATATATATATATATATATATATATATATATATATATATATATATATATATATATATATATATATATATATATATATATATATATATATATCAATGCAACAATACACTTTAGCTGATTTTGAACCACCAACCTTCAAACAAAAACAACAGAAAAAAAAAATCTAGATGCAAATTGACAAAGTTGTTTGAATATTAAAAACACATTTGTCATAATTGGTAACGTGTGGTGGTGATGATGTGGTCCAGGTCATGTCCATAATGTGTGGCCATGATGATGTGGTCCAGGTCATGTCCATAATGTGTGGTCATGATGATGATGTGGTCCAGGTCATGTCCATAATGTGTGGTCATGATGATGTGGTCCAGGTCATGTCCATAATGTGTGGTCATGATGATGTGGTCCAGGTCATGTCCATAATGTGTGGTCATGATGATGTGGTCCAGGTCATGTCCATAATGTGTGGTCATGATGATGTGGTCCAGGTCATGTCCATAATGTGTGGCCATGATGATGTGGTCCAGGTCATGTCCATAATGTGTGGTCATGGTGATGTGGTCCAGGTCATGTCCATAATGTGTGGTCATGATGATGTGGTCCAGGTCATGTCCATAATGTGTGGTCATGGTGATGTGGTCCAGGTCATGTCCATAATGTGTGGTCATGGTGATGTGGTCCAGGTCATGTCCATAATGTGTGGTCATGATGATGTGGTCCAGGTCATGTCCATAATGTGTGGTCATGGTGATGTGGTCCAGGTCATGTCCATAATGTGCGGTCATGGTGATGTGGCCCAGGTCATGTCCATAATGTGTGGTCATGGAGATGATGTGGTCCAGGCCATGTCCATAAGTGTTATCTAATGATGAGATTATGGGTAATAATGGACCGCCGTGGTGTGGCGGGTAGCGTTACTGACTAACCGTGGGGCACTCACGGGCCGCCCGGCGTCGAGATCGCATCGGTTCGAGCCCTTGTTGCGGTAGATGGTACACAGTCAACGCAGCTGTTCATCCACCCAGACGGGGCCGTTCGATAAATCGGGTATCTGGCTTTGGCTAGAGGGTGTATATATATATATATATATATATATATATATATATATATATATATATATATATATATAGGATCACAGTTTGTAAAATAATAAGTTTATGATACGCTCGTTGTCTGTCTTGGACAATCACATGTTTACCAAATGGCGTCCTACCTACGTCTCTTCGTTGTATATCAACTGACTGTTATATTTCTCTCTTGTGTCTCCCCTGATGATGTGATTATTACAGGAAAGTGCACTTGGGAACTTTTCGTGTTTCATTTTCCCCCATGGACTCATAGGAATATATATTATATAATTATATATATATATATATATATATATATATATATATATATATATATATATATATATATATATATCACATCTTGATAATGCAACAATTACATGCAATACAGTTTATGACTGTACCCTGATAACGTGACCCGGAGCGAACCACGACGACCTTATGTACCAATCACGGACCGTACTGTGACGCAGTCAGCCGCCCCCCCCCCCACCCCCTTCCTCCCCCCACCCTATAATCCCCCGTCTCATGACATCACATATCCCCCCCTCCCCCTCCCCCCCACTCACTAGGGCACTAATTACCACCAAGTACAGCCCAGGGCTGCATCCCGTCCCACACGTCTGTGTCCCATTCGGCTTACCTACAATTCAGTAGAGGTAAGGTCGTATCTCATATATATATATATATATATATATATATATATATATATATATATATATATATATATATATATATATATATATTTTTTTTTTAACACACGTGATGCCCTCTGTGTGTGTGTGTATGTATGTATGTATGTATGTATGTATGTATGTATGTATGTATGTGTGCATGTATGTGTGTGTGTGTGTGTGTGTGTGTGTGTGTGTTGGTCAAAGCTCACAACACAGCAATTTAGCTCAGCCGAAATTACACATCAGCGATAGAGGAGGGGGGAGGGAGGGGTGGAGGGAGAGAGAGAGAGAGAGAGAGAGAGAGAGAGAGAGAGAGAGAGAGAGAGGAACAGAGTGCTATTATGCAAATGAGCCGCAACTGACAGAGCGGTACATGAGCAATGGCTCAGCCTATGGGAGGTATGAATATGTGATGAACCTTGGCCCCAAACACACACACACACACACACACACACACACACACCATATGTGTATAAAAACGTGTATGTGATACAACGGGATATAAATTGAACCCTTTTGAAGTGAACAAAGGGGAGCTTGTAACCCCATTCCTATAAATCTGGATTATCAATTATTATCATTATTATTATAATTATTATTATTATAATTATTATTATCGTTATTATTATTATCATTATTATTATCGTTATTATTATTATTATTATTATTATTATTATTATTATTATTATTATTACTATCATTATTATTATCGTCATTATTATTATTATTATTATTATTATTATTATCATAATTATGATCATTATCATTATTATTATCATTTTAATTGTTCAACTCTAGGACGTCATCATTAACTAGGACCCTCTTGACAAGGTTGCGCTTCATTCAGTGGGCAGGGTAAGGCGGCCAACTCTGAGGGCGGATATATATATATATATATATATATATATATATATATATATATATATATATATATATATATATATATATATAGCCACGTCGAAGGCGACTCCCTCCGCTCGCTATGTTATCACTAGAAGTTGTGGTCCGGAAACACCGATCAACACACCCACACACTCACACACACACCTACCCAAACCCACACACACACACACACCTACCCACATACACCCACACACCCACACACACACACCTACCCACACACACCCACACACACACCTACCCACACCCACACACACACACACACCTACCCACATACACCCACACACACACACCCACACCTACCCACCCACACACCTACCCACACCCACCCACACACACACCTACCCACATACACCCACACACACACCTACCCACATACACCCACACACACACACACCTACCCACACCCACACACACATCCACACCCACACACGTTGATATGATGACCACACTAGTCCGTGATGATAATCATGAGGGTAAAATCCGCCTCCTGGTCATCAGGCGCAAACAATCCATAAAGATTTGTTATATCCTACCACCACTACCACAACCACCACAACCACCACCACAACCAGATTGCGTCTACATAGTGTGCCGCGCCGGATACCACACAACCCTGACCGTTTAAGGTTAAAGTGGGAGGAGGAGGAGGAGGAGGAGGACGAGGAGCAGCAGCAGCAGCAGCAGCAGCAGCAGCAGGAGGAGGAGGAGGAGGAGGAGGAGGGGGATGAGGGGGTATGTATGTGGTGCCTTGTGGTTAAGGTGTGTGTGTGTGTGTGTGTGTGTGTGTGTGTGTGTGTGTGTGTGTGTGTGTGTGTGTGTGTGTGTGTCTGTGTGTGTGTGGGGGGGGGGGGGGGGAAGGGAAGGAAGAGGTGGGCCTGGGTCTAAAGATATGGGTGTTCAACTACTCTTCTTACGTCATCGTTTCATGGCTAATTCTTTTCATAATGGTTTGGCTGATGATGGGACGCTGTGCTTCTGAGTGACCTGGGGACCAATTAAGAGTGCTTAGAACCAGCAATTAGAGCGACGGGTAGCCTAATTAGATGATGGGGGGGGGGGAGGGTACGATGTCATTGGGTAGTTAAGGGTTCCAGGGAAGCTACAGTTTGGCTAATGTGTACGTCTTTACAACCCTTACATGGGACGTCGTAAACGCTCCCAATTTTCGCCTACTTCGGCCTGCTTTTGAATGAGGGTCTTACTGATTAGCGCCATTGTACCGGAAGGCGACATGAAAAAAGCATCGGTTTCTTAAGTAACCTGTTTCTTAAGTAACTTGGCTTACACTAGACAAATTAGAAGAACAGGGCTACACCGGACACTCACACCTGCCACACTTGACCCGCATTATACACGAATCCTGTACGACAAGGAGGCAGAATTTGAGACGTTGTACAGACCCTCGAGTTGATAAACAGTAAAGTAAGGAGTTGAGCTCAAGGGTGTGTCGCATGAATTTACCACATCGGTAGACGTGAAAAGTGAGACAACACATCCGGAGTAAATAAAAATACAACACATCCGGAGTAAACAAAAAACAAAAACAAACATGGAGGGGCAAAGTCATAGCGAGAGTCCTTTTTGAGATACGAAAGGTAAATGAAGAAGACGGAGATGCCTCGGGGAATGATAATGTCTCGTCTCCCCGAAGTCAAGCAAGCTGTCCGGCGAAGCAATAAAGAAAAAAAGAAAAAAAAATTATATGGCGGACAAAATTCGAGACTTCGCAAAGGGAGTGGACGTCCCGCTTGGAATACGGCGTTCAGTTTTGGTCGCCGGCCTTCCGGTAAAACGCAGGACAGAATTTGGGGAGAGAGAGAGAGAGAGAGAGAGAGAGAGAGAGAGAGAGAGAGAGAGAGAGAGAGAGAGAGAGAGAGAGAGAGATCGTCCGGCCACCAAGTCGAATCCCTGAAAGACGAACGCGATCCTACGCGAGCCGACTGCACGCACGCCACCAAGACGCACTGAGCTGAGAAGAGAGAAGATTAAGGGGTGATCTAATACATGTATTCTACATTATCTGGGATGATGACTGGTGTTACCGGGATGATGACTGGTGTTACCGGGATGATGACTGGTGTTACTGGGATGATGACCGGTGTTACCGGGATGATGACTGGTGTTACCGGGATGATGACTGGTGTTACCGGAATGATGACCGGTGTTACCGGGATGATGACCGGTGTTACCGGCGTTACCGGGATGATAACTAGTGTTACTGGGATGATGACCGGCGTTACCGGGATGACGGCAGGTGTTACCGGGATGATGACCGGCGTTACCGGGATGATGACCGGCGTTACCGGGATGATGACCGGCGTTACCGGGATGATGACCGGCGTTACCGGGATGATGACCGGTGTTACCGGGATGATGACCGGCGTTACCGGGATGACGACAGCCGGTGACGTACGGATATTGGCTGCTGCATTGATTTTATGTAAACAAGATTAATCAGGATTGGATATTTGGTCATTCAATATTCAGTGATACTCTCGCTCAAATGTCATCCACAGAAGTGCTTTATTCAAAAGTTTATTCATTCATTTATATATTCATTTATTCATTTAGCGGGGGAGGGAGGGAGGGAGGGGGAGGGGGGTTTGACGACACATACATTAACAGTACTGGTTAGTTAAGTTGAACTGGTTGTTCTTCACGTGTCATGTTCATTATCCGTGGATGTTCTTCACGCTAGGGGGAGTGGGATGGGGGAGGGAGAGGGTGAGAGAACATATGGAGAGTCTGGAAGCCTTGAAGGGGAGGGGGAGGGGGTGAGTGTGTGAGAGTGTCATATGAGTGTGATGGGGGGGGAAGAGGAGTGAGTGCGTGAGAGTGACATAAGGGTGTGTGGGGGGAGTGAGTGCGTGAGTGACATATGTGGGGAGTGAGTGCGTGAGAGAGACATATGTGGGGAGTGAGTGTGTGAGAGTGACATGAGTGTGTGAGAGGTGAGGGGTTATGCCTTGAAGGCGGGGAGGGAGGGAGAGTGAGTGTGTGAGAGTGATATATGTGGGGAGTGAGCGTGTGTGAGGGTGACATAAGTGTGTGAGAGGTGAAGGGTTTGTGAGGGCTTATGTGCGCAGAGTGAAGAAGGGATTCGAACCTGGGTAGGTAGGGATTCGAACCTGGGTAGGTAGATAGGGATTCGAACCTGGGTAAGAACGGATTCGAACCTGCGTAGGTAGGTTGGGATTCGAACCGAGGAAAGGTAAGGTGTGAGTGCGATTTTGATCATCAGCGCCTTGGTAAAAAAAAACCACCAGTGCTACCGTCCCTCCCTCCATTTTCTCCCGAGCTAAAGAAAACGGGAGGACACCGAGGACTGCGCTGAATGAGACAGACGAACGCCCTTCCGTCCGTCTAGGCCATGGACGGACGGGGTGGAGGTCCTGGACAGAGGAGGAGCATCCTTCTGTCCAAAGCCATGGAATGGGGACGGACGGACGGACCCATCCCAGGAAAGGATGACAAGGCCCCCCCACCCTATCCATCCCACAGCACTACCGGACTCTCCCCGTGACCAACAAAACCTTCTCTCTCTCTCTCTCTCTCTCTCTCTCTCTCTCTCTCTCTCTCTCTCTCCACCCTATCCATCCCACAGCACTACCGGACTCTCCCCGTGACCAACAAAACCTTCTCTCTCTCTCTCTCTCTCTCTCTCTCTCTCTCTCTCTCTCTCTCTCTCTCTCTCTCTCTCTCCACCCTATCCATCCCACAGCACTACCGGACTCCCCCGTGACCAACAAAACCTCTCTCTCTCTCTCTCTCTCCACCCTATATAGCCGTCCCACAGCACTACCGGACTCTCCCCGTGACCAACAAAACCTTCTCTCTCTCTCTCTCTCTCTCTCTCTCTCTCTCTCTCTCTCTCTCTCTCTCTCTCTCTCTCTCTCTCCACCCTATCCATCCCACAGCACTACCGGACTCTCCCCGTGACCAACAAAACCTTCTCTCTCTCTCTCTCTCTCTCTCTCTCTCTCTCTCTCTCTCTCTCCACCCTATCCATCCCACAGCACTACCGGACTCCCCCCGTGACCAACAAAGCCTTCTCTCTCTCTCTCTCTCTCTCTCTCTCTCTCTCTCTCTCTCTCTCTCTCTCTCTCTCTCACACACACACACACACACACACATGCAAAGGCTAGAGGCTCTATGTTTGCCCACTTTGGAGGAGAGACGAGTCACGAATGACCCGATCATGGCCTTCACAACGCGTTTAAAAAAACACACACAGATCAGCGACGTGGGAGAGTGAAGAGTTCTTCGAGGGATGTAAGGAACAGAGCGACCAGACGAACATGGAACTAAGGAAGAAAACTTCTTAAAGAAAGATGTAAAGAAGTATTTTAATATTATAAAAGTTGTGGATGAAATGGGACAGACTGACTGTGAGGACATGGTTAATGCAGACGCCATACATAAATTGAAGAAGTTGTAAGATGGTAGGGAATGTTCAAGAGATGGTGGACGCCCACGAACTCCCTCCCCGTACAGTACAAGAGATGGTGGACCCCCACGAGTGTAGAACTCCCTCCCCCGTACAGTACAAGAGATAGGGCCCCCACGAGTGTAGAACTCCCTCCCCCGTACAGTACAAGAGATGGTGGTCCCACGAGTGTAGAACTCCCTCCCCCGTACAGTACAAGAGATAGGGCCCCCACGAGTGTAGAACTCCCTCCCCGTACAGTACAAGAGATGGTGGCGCCCCACGAGTGTAGAACTCCACGTACAGTGCAAGAGATGGTGGCCCCACGAGTGTAGAACTCCCTCCCCCGTACAGTACAAGAGATAGGGCCCCCCCACGAGTGTAGAACTCCCTCCCCCGTACAGTACAAGAGATGGTGGACCCCCACGAGTGTAGAACTCCCTCCCCCGTACAGTACACGAGATGGTGGTCCCCACGAGTGTAGAACTCCCTCCCCGTACAGTACGAGAGATGGTGGACGCCCCACGAGTGTAGAACTCCCTCCCCGTACAGTACGAGAGATGGAGGCCCCACGAGTGTAGAACTCCCTCCCCCGTACAGTACAAGAGATGGTGGCCCCACGAGTGTAGAACTCCCTCCCCCGTACAGTACAAGAGATGGTGGCGCCCCACGAGTGTAGAACTCCCTCCCCGTACAGTACAAGAGATAGTGGTCCCCCCCACGAGTGTAGAACTCCCTCCCCGTACAGTACAAGAGATAGGGCCCCCACGAGTGTAGAACTCCCTCCCCCGTACAGTACAAGAGATAGTGGTCCCCCCCACGAGTGTAGAACTCCCTCCCCCGTACAGTACAAGAGATGGTGGCCCCACGAGTGTAGAACTCCCTCCCCCGTACAGTACAAGAGATAGGGCCCCCCCACGAGTGTAGAACTCCCTCCCCCGTACAGTACAAGAGATAGGACCCCCCCACGAGTGTAGAACTCCCTCCCCCGTACAGTACATGAGATGGGATGCCCCACGAGTGTAGAACTCCTACCCATTATAACACACACACACACACACACACACAAACACTACAGCCAAATGAGTGTAAATCAGGTAACCAGGGAAAGTTAATTTCACTTATCCAATCTAACTTTATCATAAGTTCACATAACATCACTTATAAAACTTTGAGATTAACTTCGTATAATCTCATCAACAACAACAAAGATTTATAACCCATTAAGAACCAGAGCTTCGGAACCAGCCTATATATATATATATATATATATATATATATATATATATATATATATATATATATATATATATATATATATATATATTGGAAAGGATCACAATTTTGCGCGTGATCAAGATATTCCTATGAGTCTACGGGGAAAAATGAAACAAGATAAGTTCCCAAGTGCACTTTCGTGTAATAATCACATCATCAGGGGAGACACAAGAGAGAAATATAACAGTCAGTTGATATACATCGAATAGACGAAGCTACGACGCCATTTGGTAAACATGTGATTTATCAACCAGCCTTCTTGGGGAAAGGATGAACCCCTGGGCTAACTGTGGACCCACTGCCGCGACCGGGATTCGACCCGACGCTTCCTCGATCCCTGGGCTGCGTCACGTCCAGCAACGCTGACCACCACACCACGGATGGCCCATGAATGAGAAGCGACGGGGTCACGACGCTTCCTCGATCCCTGGGCTGCGTCACGTCCAGCAACGCTGACCACCACACCACGGATGGCCCATGAATGAGAAGCGACGGGGTCATAACGACCCTAAGGCAAACTGCCACAGCTGACCATCGGCCGCCATGATGCTCATCCACGGCCCGCAAGACAAATATGTGCACGAAATCAGCGAGTGTAACAACACGACCACTGCCCATTTTCTAATATGACGTACACACACACACACACACACACACTATTTTTATCCGGATCAGTGTGTGTGTGTGTGTGTGTGTGTGTGTGTGTGTGTGTGTGTGTGTGTGTATGTATATACGTGTGTGTGTGTGTATGAGTGTGTATGTATATACGTGTGTGTGTGTGTGTGTGTGTGTGTGTGTGTGTGTGTGTGTGTGTGTGTGTGTGTATATATATTAGTGCGTGTGTATTTGTGTATATATATTAGTGCGTGTGTATGTGTGTATGTATATGAGTGTGTGTGTGTGTGCCACAGCGCTGGCCAAATCCTGGCCGCTGGTGGCCCTAGTACTGTAAGGGCGGGTGGGTAGGTGCGTGTGTGTGTGTGTGTGTGTGTGTGGGAGGAGGGGATGAGTGGCGGCCCACCAGTTCTCCCCGCGATCGGGTCCTTACCACCCACCCGCTCCTGAGCGTGTGGCCAGAACACAAATTGGATTAATGAAATCATATCACATGGAGGGGAGTGGGAGGGTGTGTCGTCGACCGGTGGTGGTGAGGTGGGGGAAGAGGAGGAGGAGGAGAAGGACCCCAAGGTCCCCCTCGAGCCACGTGGAGTGAGAGTGTGAGTGATCCGCTACATTCACATGGTAGCCACACACACACACACACAAACACACACACACACAAACTTGGCTGGCGGTATTTTTACTGAGCACCAAGACGTGTTTTTACTGAGCACAAAGACGTGTTTTTACTGAGCACAAAGACGTGTTTTTACTGAGCACAAAGACGTGTTTTTACTGAGCACAAAGACGTGTTTTTCCTGAGCACAAAGACGTGTTTTTACTGATTCACTAAATGACGGGTTCAGGCATCTTTATTGATCCATTTTTGCCTTTACTGAATACTTTTGTTGACTAGCACTTAAGTGCTTGCTTACACTTTAATCTGTTAGTAAATGCCTTCGCATACTTTGCCGAGTGCTTACTTATACTATACTCTTTAAGTAAGTGTCTTCGTACACTTTACTGAGTCCTTACTTATACTTTACTGTCTTCGTACATTTTACCGAGTGCTTACTTATACTTTACTGTCTTCGTACACTTTGCTGAGTGCTTACTTATACTTTAGTCTGTCTCGTACACTTTACTGAGTGCTTACTTAAACTTTACTCTTTAAGTAAGTGTCTTCATACACTTTACTGAGTGCTTACTTATACTTTACTCTCTTGGTGAGTGATTTCGCATTTTTCTATCGTTAAGCGCTTACTTATAATTCACTCTCTTAGTGTCTTCGTACACTTTACTGAGTGTTAACTTATAATTCACTCTTTTAGTGTCTTCGTACACCTTACTGAGTGTTTACTTATACTTTACACAAACTGAGTGCTTTCGTATACTTTACTACCACTTGAGTGTTTACTTATACTTTAATCCTTTACTAAGTGCCTTCGTATACTTTACTGAGTACTTACTTATACTTTACACTTCAATTAAGTGCCTTCGTATACTTTACTGAGCTTACTTATACTTCACACTTCTATTAAGTAGCTTCGTATACTTTACCGAGTGCTTACTTTACACTCACACTGAGTGGGTGTTTTGTTGTACTTGCTGGCCATGCGCTGACTGGACGCAAGACAGTGCCTAAGCCTACACTGCCAAAATCACTGCAGAATAATAATGATTCCAGCCCTTATCATCACACACAGCCACGCCCACACGGCACCATCATCATCATGGTCGAGGGCATAGGTTCGAATCCCGGTTGCGGCAGTCGGTCCACAGTCAATCCAGCTGTTCATCATCCACCCCTGTGGGTTGGTTGATAAAATGGGTACCTGACTTAGGCTATGGTGTATATATATATATATATATATATATATATATATATATATATATATAGTCTTGTTTTACGAACCTCCTCCCCTTCCCACCGCAACCCCTCCTCAATAAAAAAAATAAAAAGCGAGACCTCTCTATTATAATCATCTTATGTACTTCAGTGTATACACCCGCCCTAAAGATCACCCCACTCGCCATTGTTATCTCCCCCCTCAAAAAAAAAACACCTCTCATAAGCTCCCCAGAACCACCTCTCATACCCACCCCAGTACCTCCTCTCATACACTCCCCTGAACCACCTCTCATAACCTCCCCAGAACCACCTCTCATAACCACCCCAAAACCCACCTCTCATAACCACCCCAAAACCCACCTCTCATACCCACCCCAGTACCTCCTCTCATACACTCCCCTGAACCACCTCTCATAACCTCCCCAGAACCACCTCTCATAACCTCCCCAGAACCACCTCTCATCACCTCCCCAGAACCCACCACTCATAACCACCCCAGAACCCACCTCTCATAACCTCCCCAGAACCCACCTCTCATAACCACCCCAGAACCACCTCTCATAACCACCCCAGAACCCACCTCTCATAACCTCCCCAGACCAACACCCACCCTCTCCTCCCCTTCTCGACCTTCTGTCTCCCCTCTCTCTCCCCCTCTCCCCACCGGATCAGTGTCCCATGGGGGAGGGTGCCGCCACCGTGGTCAGGTCTCATCCCCCCCCCCCCCCTTCCCTCCCTCGGCGGGTCTCGAACCATTGTATTTGCAAATGTTTACAAGTGGCTCCGGTTACAAGCCACCCGCCACCACCCCGCTGCCACCCAAGGTTTTAATTCCTTAACACACACACACACACACACACACACACACGCACACACACACGCACACACACACGAATCTGCTGGATACCTTACGACACAGTAAACAACATCCTTCAAAGAAAATGGGTCGGTGGGGAAGAGGGCTATAAGGATGGGCAGGGTGGACTAATATATATATATATATATATATATATATATATATATATATATATATATATATTATCCCTGGGGATAGGGGAGAAAGGGTACTTCCCACGTATTCCCTGCGTGTCGTAGAAGGCGACTAAAAGGGGAGGGAGCGGGGGGCTAATGGAAATCCTCCCCTTTCGTTTTTTCATTTCCCCAAAGAAGAAACAGAGAAGGGGGCCAAGTGAGGATAATCCCTCCAAGGCTCAGTCCTCTGTTCTTAACGCTACCTCGCTAACGCGGGAAATGGCGAAAAGTACGAAAAAAAAAATTAATATATATATATATATATATATATATATATATATATATATATATATATATATATATATATATTTTTTTTTTTTTTTTTTTTTTTTTTATACTTTGTCGCTGTCTCCCGCGTTTGCGAGGTAGCGCAAGGAAACAGACGAAAGAAATGGCCCAACCCCCCCCCATACACATGTATATACATACGTCCACACACGCAAATATACATACCTACACAGCTTTCCATGGTTTACCCCAGACGCTTCACATGCCTTGATTCAATCCACTGACAGCACGTCAACCTCGGTATACCACATCGCTCCAATTCACTCTATTCCTTGCCCTCCTTTCACCCTCCTGCATGTTCAGGCCCCGATCACACAAAATATTTTTCACTCCATCTTTCCACCTCCAATTTGGTCTCCCTCTTCTCCTCGTTCCCTCCACCTCCGACACATATATCCTCTTGGTCAATCTTTCCTCACTCATTCTCTCCATGTGCCCAAACCACTTCAAAACACCCTCTTCTGCTCTCTCAACCACGCTCTTTTTATTTCCACACATCTCTCTTACCCTTACGTTACTCACTCGATCAAACCACCTCACACCACACATTGTCCTCAAACATCTCATTTCCAGCACATCCATCCTCCTGCGCACAACTCTATCCATAGCCCACGCCTCGCAACCATACAACATTGTTGGAACCACTATTCCTTCAAACATACCCATTTTTGCTTTCCGAGATAATGTTCTCGACTTCCACACATTCTTCAAGGCCCCCAGAATTTTCGCCCCCTCCCCCACCCTATGATCCACTTCCGCTTCCATGGTTCCATCCGCTGCCAGATCCACTCCCAGATATCTAAAACACTTCACTTCCTCCAGTTTTTCTCCATTCAAACTCACCTCCCAATTGACTTGACCCTCAACCCTACTGTACCTAATAACCTTGCTCTTATTCACATTTACTCTTAACTTTCTTCTTCCACACACTTTACCAAACTCAGTCACCAGCTTCTGCAGTTTCTCACATGAATCAGCCACCAGCGCTGTATCATCAGCGAACAACAACTGACTCACTTCCCAAGCTCTCTCATCCCCAACAGACTTCATACTTGCCCCTCTTTCCAAAACTCTTGCATTTACCGCCCTAACAACCCCATCCATAAACAAATTAAACAACCATGGAGACATCACACACCCCTGCCGCAAACCTACATTCACTGAGAACCAATGGCCTAATAGTTTATCTAGGAGGAGGACTGACAACAGGGGAGGAGAAGTGTTAAGGTGGGCGAGTTTGTATGTGACAGGTCAGGGTGCCACAAGGCTCAGTGCTGGAACCGTCGCTATTTCTTTTCCCTCCTTCTTCTTTTCGTATGCAAATTATTTGCCAAACGAGAAGGACCCATTCCTGAATATGTTTAAATTCCCGATACCGTGGTACTGTATAACTTCCCGATACCGTGGTACTGTATAATTTCCCGATACCGTGGTACTGTATAATTTCCCGATACCGTGGTACTGTATAACTTCCCGATAACGTGGTACTGTATAATTCCCGATACCGTGGTACTGTATAATTTCCCGATACCATGGTACTGTATCATTCCCGATACCACGGTACTGTATAATTCCCGATACCACGGTACTGTATCATTCCCGATACCACGGTACTGTATAATTCCCGATACCACGGTACTGTATCATTCCCGATACCACGGTACTGTATCATTCCCGATACCATGGCACTGTATAAAAAAAATTCCCGATACCACGGTAGCATTCAACTACAACTACCATGACTAATAGCAGTACCTAATTCTCGTACCCCAATGCCAAGGAGACATCTAATTCCCGTTGCCAGTTGGGTATTTAAATGCCTGCTTGACTAAACGGGGCATTTACTTTCTGTTGTCGGATCCCGTTTGAATGCTACAGGGAGACATTTAATTCCACATGTACAACATAGCGTTTAATTTCCCTTGTTATAGAAGCCCCCAATTCCCGACACTAGGAAGGCGTTTAAATTCCCGTTAATTCTGATGCACCTCAATTCTGTTCCGGGCAGACTTTAAAGGTATGTTTGCTGGTATGGTGTGTAAACCCCTTCACTTCAGGTCCGTTTTATTTAAATCCCTCTGATTCTGTTACCGTTTAAACCTCTTTGATTCGCGGGCATTCAAAATAACTGTTTCACGTCCACTTCAAATCAAAGTACTTCACTGGTGTTTGAAACGCGCCTTCAATGGTATTTAAATACCAATCTTTTTTTTTAAATCTCCCTGTCTCCACGGTATTTAAACTCCACGTTATATATCCTTACTGCTTCGCTGGCACTTAAATATCAAATCTCATATACTAGTATTAATTCCCATTGCTTCGTGCTTTCAATGGCATTTAAATACCACTATATTTTTTGTGATATATCTGTCCCTACGGCATTTAAACTCCACGTTATATATCCTTACTGCTCCACTGACATTTAAATACCAATACACTAATACACTATAGCATTTAAATACCAATACACTATAGCATTTAAATACCAATACACTATAGCATTTAAATACCAATACACTATAGCATTTAAATACCAATACACTATAGCATTTAAATACCAATACACTATAGCATTTAAATACCAATACACTATAGCATTAAAATCCCACTACTTCATCAGCGTTTAAAATCCCAAGTTTAAAAAAAATAACTCATTGCTTCAATGATATCTCTGAAAACCTGACCACAGTCTCGCTGCGCTTCGAATCCCAGTGCTTCACTGGGATATAAAAATCCCGTTTCAGTGGCATATGAATCTCGAAACAGGTTCGCTGTCGCTGAACACATCTTCCAAGTCAAACCTCTGTGGCTTCAGTTCGGGCATTCAAAATCATTTTGTTTCACTTGATTTCCTTCATAGTTTCAACTTTGTTTCACTCAATTTCCTTCATTGTTCCTATTTTGTTTTATTCAATTTCCTTCAATGTTCCAATTTTGTTTCATTCAATTTCCTTCATTCTTACTTCACCTAGGTCAGGTTAGGTTAGGATAGATCAGGTTAGGTCCTGCCAGCAACTCCCTAACCTATACAACACTTGACTGGATCAGCCACGGTCCACAATGCACACCTTGGTTGATATGCAAATTAAGGTGTGTGTGTGTGTGTGTGTGTGTGTGTGTGTGTGTGTGTACTCAAGTGACACTCAAATATACTCACGTGGTATTCAAATACTCAAGTTACACTCAGACACTCAAGTGGTACTGAAACACTCAAGTGTTACTGAAACACTCAAGTGGTACTCAAACCCTCACGTGGTACTCCAACCCTCACGTGGTACTCCAACCCCTCACGTGGCACTCCAAACCCTCACGTGGCACTCCAACCCTCAAGTGGTACTCCAGCACCGAAGCAACATCTGAATACTACTACAGTGGTTACCCTTGCCACTGGAGCAACACACCTCCAGCCACCACAGCCACTGGAGCAACACACCTCCAGCCACCACAGCCACTGGAGCAACACACCTCCTCCAGCCACCACAGCCACTGGAGCAACACACCTCCAGCCACCACAGCCACTGGAGCAACACACCTCCAGCCACCACAACCACTGGAGCAACACACCTCCAGCCACCACAGCCACTGGAGCAACACACCTCCTCCAGCCACCACAGCCACTGGAGCAACATACCTCCAGCCACCACAGCCACTGGAGCAACACACCTCCTCCAGCCACCACAGCCACTGGAGCAACACACCTCCAGCCATCACAGCCACTGGAGCAACACACCTCCAGCCACCACAGCCACTGGAGCAACACACCTCCTCCAGCCACCACAGCCACTGGAGCAACATACCTCCAGCCACCACAGCCACTGGAGCAACACACCTCCTCCAGCCACCACAGCCACTGGAGCTACACACCTCCAGCCACCACAGCCACTGGAGCAACACACCTCCAGCCACCACAGCCACTGGAGCTACACACCTCCAGCCACCACAGCCACTGGAGCAACATACCTCCAGCCACCACAGCCACTGGAGCAACACACCTCCTCCAGCCACCACAGCCACTGGAGCAACACACCTCCAGCCACCACAGCCACTGGAGCAACATACCTCCAGCCACCACAGCCACTGGAGCAACACACCTCCTCCAGCCACCACAGCCACTGGAGCTACACACCTCCAGCCACCACAGCCACTGGAGCAACACACCTCCAGCCACCACAGCCACTGGAGCTACACACCTCCAGCCACCACAGCCACTGGAGCAACACACCTCCAGCCACCACAGCCACTGGAGCAACACACCTCCAGCCACCACAGCCACTGGAGCAACACACCTCCAGCCATCACAGCCACTGGAGCTACACACCTCCAGCCACCACAGCCACTGGAGCAACACACCTCCAGCCACCACAGCCACTGGTAAATCCCACTGATCTCCACCGTCATCACTGAACCCAAAATCCCGTCACCACTCCCAGCCAGATAGTGACCATGTCTCTCTCAGCGATCAATGTCTCTCTCAGCGATCAATGTCTCTCTCAGCGATCAATGTCTCTCTCAGCGATCACTGTCTCACCGATTAATGTCTCTCTCAGCGATCACTGTCTCACCGATTAATGTCTCTCTCAGCGATCACCGTCTCACCGATTAATGTCTCTCTCACCGATTAATGTCTCTCTCAGCGATCAATGTCTCTCTCAGCGATCAATGTCTTTCTCAGCGATTAATGTCTCTCGGCGATTAATGTCTCTCGGTGATTAATGTCTCTCTCAGCAATTAATGTCTCTCTCAGCGATTAATGTCTCTCTCGGCGATTAATGTCTCAGCGATTAATGTCCCTCTCGGCGATTAATGTCACTCAGCGATTAATGTCTCTGGGATAAATCTCTCTCTCAGTGATTAACGTCTCACTCAGCTATTAATGTCTCATTCAGCGGTTTATGTCTCTCAGCGAATAATGTGTCTCGGCGATTAATGTCTCTCAGCAATTAATTCTCTCTCTCTCTCTCTCTCTCTCTCTCTCTCTCTCTCTCTCTCTCTCTCTCTCTCTCAGCGATCAAGGTCTCTCCTCCCACAGATTAATGTCTGTCTCTCAGAGATTGACGCCTGTCTCTCTCTCAGCGATTAACGTCTCTCACTCAGCGATTCATTTCTACCGACACTTGAGAAAGTCTCCCCTCTGTCGTTTGTTCGTTCGTCTTATCTATGAACATCGCTTATCTCTTCCACACACTTCCTTCACGATAACGATTATCTGTTATCATGTCTCTCGCTATATCTGCCAAACACACCTTAACAAAACGCCTCTCCAACATTCCCCAGACTCTGGGGTTGTTTATTTCCCCGAGAGAGAGAGAGAGAGAGAGAGAGAGAGAGAGAGAGAGAGAGAGAGAGAGACTACAGCGCCGCCCGGGGTAGAGATATGAGAGATATCTCTCACATAATATCTTTTTCAGAGAGTGTGTCATACTCTCCATATATATATTTCTCATCCCCGCCTGATGCAGAGGAGTGTCCAGCGTCTGTGCTACACGCGATGGAAGTGGGGGGATCGAAGTGGTGGGAGGGGAGATGTCGTCGCTCTGTCTTCCTTAGCCATTCAGCCAGCCAGCCAGCCAGCCTGGTGTATCTCCCAGCCAGCCTAGTGTATCTCCCAGCCATTCAGCTAGCCTGGTGTATCTCCCAGCCAGCCTAGTGTATCTCCCAGCCAGCCTAGTGTATCTCCCAGCCAGCCTAGTGTATCTCCCAGCCAGCCTAGTGTATCTCCCAGCCAGCCTAGTGTATCTCCCAGCCAGCCTAGTGTATCTCCCAGCCAGCCTAGTGTATCTCCCAGCCAGCCTAGTGTATCTCCCAGCCAGCCTAGTGTATCTCCCAGCCAGCCTAGTGTATCTCCCAGCCAGCCTAGTGTATCTCCCAGCCAGCCTAGTGTATCTCCCAGCCAGCCTAGTGTATCTCCCAGCCAGCCTAGTGTATCTCCCAGCCAGCCTAGTGTATCTCCCAGCCAGCCTAGTGTATCTCCCAGCCAGCCTAGTGTATCTCCCAGCCAGCCTAGTGTATCTCCCAGCCAGCCTAGTGTATCTCCCAGCCAGCCTAGTGTATCTCCCAGCCAGCCTAGTGTATCTCCCAGCCAGCCTAGTGTATCTCCCAGCCAGCCTAGTGTATCTCCCAGCCAGCCTAGTGTATCTCCCAGCCAGCCTAGTGTATCTCCCAGCCAGCCTAGTGTATCTCCCAGCCAGCCTAGTGTATCTCCCAGCCAGCCTAGTGTATCTCCCAGCCAGCCTAGTGTATCTCCCAGCCAGCCTAGTGTATCTCCCAGCCAGCCTAGTGTATCTCCCAGCCAGCCTAGTGTATCTCCCAGCCAGCCTAGTGTATCTCCCAGCCAGCCTAGTGTATCTCCCAGCCAGCCTAGTGTATCTCCCAGCCAGCCTAGTGTATCTCCCAGCCAGCCTAGTGTATCTCCCAGCCAGCCTAGTGTATCTCCCAGCCAGCCTAGTGTATCTCCCAGCCAGCCTAGTGTATCTCCCAGCCAGCCTAGTGTATCTCCCAGCCAGCCTAGTGTATCTCCCAGCCAGCCTAGTGTATCTCCCAGCCAGCCTAGTGTATCTCCCAGCCAGCCTAGTGTATCTCCCAGCCAGCCTAGTGTATCTCCCAGCCAGCCTAGTGTATCTCCCAGCCAGCCTAGTGTATCTCCCAGCCAGCCTAGTGTATCTCCCAGCCAGCCTAGTGTATCTCCCAGCCAGCCTAGTGTATCTCCCAGCCAGCCTAGTGTATCTCCCAGCCAGCCTAGTGTATCTCCCAGCCAGCCTAGTGTATCTCCCAGCCAGCCTAGTGTATCTCCCAGCCAGCCTAGTGTATCTCCCAGCCAGCCTAGTGTATCTCCCAGCCAGCCTAGTGTATCTCCCAGCCAGCCTAGTGTATCTCCCAGCCAGCCTAGTGTATCTCCCAGCCAGCCTAGTGTATCTCCCAGCCAGCCTAGTGTATCTCCCAGCCAGCCTAGTGTATCTCCCAGCCAGCCTAGTGTATCTCCCAGCCAGCCTAGTGTATCTCCCAGCCAGCCTAGTGTATCTCCCAGCCAGCCTAGTGTATCTCCCAGCCAGCCTAGTGTATCTCCCAGCCAGCCTAGTGTATCTCCCAGCCAGCCTAGTGTATCTCCCAGCCAGCCTAGTGTATCTCCCAGCCAGCCTAGTGTATCTCCCAGCCAGCCTAGTGTATCTCCCAGCCAGCCTAGTGTATCTCCCAGCCAGCCTAGTGTATCTCCCAGCCAGCCTAGTGTATCTCCCAGCCAGCCTAGTGTATCTCCCAGCCAGCCTAGTGTATCTCCCAGCCAGCCTAGTGTATCTCCCAGCCAGCCTAGTGTATCTCCCAGCCAGCCTAGTGTATCTCCCAGCCAGCCTAGTGTATCTCCCAGCCAGCCTAGTGTATCTCCCAGCCAGCCTAGTGTATCTCCCAGCCAGCCTAGTGTATCTCCCAGCCAGCCTAGTGTATCTCCCAGCCAGCCTAGTGTATCTCCCAGCCAGCCTAGTGTATCTCCCAGCCAGCCTAGTGTATCTCCCAGCCAGCCTAGTGTATCTCCCAGCCAGCCTAGTGTATCTCCCAGCCAGCCTAGTGTATCTCCCAGCCAGCCTAGTGTATCTCCCAGCCAGCCTAGTGTATCTCCCAGCCAGCCTAGTGTATCTCCCAGCCAGCCTAGTGTATCTCCCAGCCAGCCTAGTGTATCTCCCAGCCAGCCTAGTGTATCTCCCAGCCAGCCTAGTGTATCTCCCAGCCAGCCTAGTGTATCTCCCAGCCAGCCTAGTGTATCTCCCAGCCAGCCTAGTGTATCTCCCAGCCAGCCTAGTGTATCTCCCAGCCAGCCTAGTGTATCTCCCAGCCAGCCTAGTGTATCTCCCAGCCAGCCTAGTGTATCTCCCAGCCAGCCTAGTGTATCTCCCAGCCAGCCTAGTGTATCTCCCAGCCAGCCTAGTGTATCTCCCAGCCAGCCTAGTGTATCTCCCAGCCAGCCTAGTGTATCTCCCAGCCAGCCTAGTGTATCTCCCAGCCAGCCTAGTGTATCTCCCAGCCAGCCTAGTGTATCTCCCAGCCAGCCTAGTGTATCTCCCAGCCAGCCTAGTGTATCTCCCAGCCAGCCTAGTGTATCTCCCAGCCAGCCTAGTGTATCTCCCAGCCAGCCTAGTGTATCTCCCAGCCAGCCTAGTGTATCTCCCAGCCAGCCTAGTGTATCTCCCAGCCAGCCTAGTGTATCTCCCAGCCAGCCTAGTGTATCTCCCAGCCAGCCTAGTGTATCTCCCAGCCAGCCTAGTGTATCTCCCAGCCAGCCTAGTGTATCTCCCAGCCAGCCTAGTGTATCTCCCAGCCAGCCTAGTGTATCTCCCAGCCAGCCTAGTGTATCTCCCAGCCAGCCTAGTGTATCTCCCAGCCAGCCTAGTGTATCTCCCAGCCAGCCTAGTGTATCTCCCAGCCAGCCTAGTGTATCTCCCAGCCAGCCTAGTGTATCTCCCAGCCAGCCTAGTGTATCTCCCAGCCAGCCTAGTGTATCTCCCAGCCAGCCTAGTGTATCTCCCAGCCAGCCTAGTGTATCTCCCAGCCAGCCTAGTGTATCTCCCAGCCAGCCTAGTGTATCTCCCAGCCAGCCTAGTGTATCTCCCAGCCAGCCTAGTGTATCTCCCAGCCAGCCTAGTGTATCTCCCAGCCAGCCTAGTGTATCTCCCAGCCAGCCTAGTGTATCTCCCAGCCAGCCTAGTGTATCTCCCAGCCAGCCTAGTGTATCTCCCAGCCAGCCTAGTGTATCTCCCAGCCATTTGAGGGTGGCGGTAATCCAATATTGTGATGAGAGGTAGGGGGTCCTCCTCCTGCTGCTGCTGCTCCTCCTCCTCCTCTCTCCCTGCCTGCCTGCTGCTGCTCCTATGCTGAAGATATCCATGGCTGCTGCTGCTCCTTCTGCTGCTGATGATGCTCCCCTACTGGCTGCTGCTCCCTCCCGCATGCTCTTGCTGATCCTAATAATGCTTTGGCTGCTGTTTTGCTGCTGCTGTGTGCTGCTGCTGCTGCTCCTACTACTGCTCCCTGCCTGCTTGCTGCTCTTGCTGCTCCTACTACTGCTGCTCCCTAGTTGCTGCTCCTCTCTGGATTGTGCTCCTACTGCTGCTCTTGCTGCTGTACATGCAGCAGCTGCTCCTGCTGCCTGGCTGCTGTTCATGAAGCTGATTCTGGTCCTGCTGTTAATGATCCGTGATGCTGTTGCTACTGCTGTCCATGCAGCTGCTGCTGCTGCTCCTCCTCCTCCTGGTGCTGCTGTTATTACTGCTGCTGTGGGCCATATGGTGCTGCTGTTCATGCTCATGTCGTCTTTGCCGGCGACGTTGTATACATGTCTTTGCTGTTCTAGCTTCAGCTGTACACCCCCCTCCCTCACCTCTTTGCTTCTGCTGGCACTGCTGCAGCTGCCTCAGCTGCGGTTCCATGTAGGGTGCTGCACTGCCGTCACTGCAGCAGTGAACTGTTCCTTCCCCTCCTACCTTCCTTCCCGTCTTGTGACCGCTGCGTTGCGCTGTGTTACTGATCCATTCGTTACCGTAGCTGCTGTATTCGTTGTCGTAGTGTTTGCTGCTCCAGCTGTTCTTACTAGTTTCTGTGGCTGTCACTGTTGCTGTCATTGCTGCTGCTGATGGTGATGGTGATAATGATAATGATAATGATGATGGTGATGGTGATAATGATGGTGATAATGATGATGATAATGATGGTGATAATGATGGTGATGATGATAATGATGGTGATGATGATAATGATGGTGATAATGATTGGGTTGGATGGTGATTATGATTGATGGTTGATGTGTATTGTGATAATATGAACGTAGACGATTTTTGATTTAAAAGTTGATTATTGATGATGATAAAGATGATGATAGTAATGATAATAATGATGATAGTGATGATGATGATGATAATGATGTAATGTTTAATTTGTGATAGTGATGTTGATGATGATAATGATAGAAATGAAAATAAGTTGTTGTTGATAGTGATGATTTTGATGTAGTAATAATAATTTTGATATGATGACAGTGATGATCATGGAAAGAATTGTAAAATAATTATGATGATGATGACAGTGATGATCAGTTTAATGTTTAGTAAAGATAATAATGATGAGATAAATGAGATAGAAAAATGATATAATGATGTGATAGTGATGATGTTGTTTAGTAATGTTTAATAATGATGATGAGATTGTGTGATGATGTGATAGTAATGATAATAATGATGTTTGGAAAATGTTGTAATGATGGTGATCCTTGTGTGGCTCGCGGCATGATGTCCCCGACCATCAATTTTTTTTTTCTTTACAACACTTTAAAAAAAAAAAAAAAAAAAACCATTTTTTCCCAAAACCCCCAAAAACCTCACGACGTCAGGAACAAGAATGACAGAATTCCGCTCCAGGTGACTGGAAGGGCATTCCAGGTGAGAGAAATGGCGTTCCAGGAGACACAAAGGGCATTCCGGGGAAATTGGAAGGGGGGCCATTCCAGGTAAAGGGAAAGGAGAATTCCAGGACGAAAGGAATTCCAGGAGACAAAAGGGGGGCCCCGTTTCAGGGGGGAAAGGAAGGGGGAATTCCAGGACAGTAAGGGCATTCTAGGAGACAGGAAGGGCATTCCAGGTGAAAGGAAGAGAATTCCAGGAGATAGGAAGAGAATTCCAGGACAGTAAGGGCATTCTAGGAGACAGGAAGGGCATTCCAGGTGAAAGGAAGAGAATTCCAGGACAGTAAGGGCGTTCCAGGTGAAAGGAAGAGAATTCCAGGAGATAGGAAGAGAATTCCAGGACAGTAATGAATTCCAGGGGGCCCAAAAAGGGGCCCCCCGTTCCGGGGGAAAGGGAAGAGTTTCCCAGGACGTAAGGGAATTCTGGAGCCCAGGAAGGCCATTTCCAGGTAAAAAAGGAAGAAAAAAATTCCAGGCCCAGTAAGGGCATTCCAGAACACAGGAAGGGCATTCCAGGAGATGTCAAGGCCATTCCAGGCGACAGGAAGGGCATTCCAAGACTCAGGAAGGCCATTCCAAGTGGCAAAAAGGGCGTTCCAGGTGACGGGAAAGGGCCCATTCCAGAAAAGGGTTTTATTATCGCAAAGGGGGAAACCAGAACCTTTTCCCGTAACCTACTTTTGTAGGGTTTTGGCCAGTACGCGAGAAATAACAGTGGCACTCAACAGCAGTGACTGTGGCAATCAACAGCAGTGACAGTGGCACTCAACAGCAGTGACAGTGGCACTCAAAAGCAGTGAGTGGCACTCAACAGCAGTGACAGTGGCCCCCAGCAGCAGTGACAGTGGTACCCAGCAGCAGTGACTGTGTGGCACTCAACAGTAGTGATACAGCTTCAACAGCAGACAGGGGCCACTCAACGCAGGGGGAGGGTGTGGCACTCACCCAGCAGTGATGGGTGGCACTAAAACAGCATTTGGAATACGCACTCAACAAGTGATTCACGCACTGAACCAGCAGCCATGATTTTGGCAACATAAAACCCCGACGGAAAAAAAAATTTTTTTATATTTCGGGTTTGGACAATCAATAATTACAAAAAGGCTCCTAGCTCGTCTTTTTCGATGCATATCAACGATGTTATATTTCTCCCCTTGTGTCTCCCTGATGAAAGTGATTATTACAGAAGTGCACTTGGGGACTTTTCGGTTTTTATTTTCCCCGTGGGTCATAGGAATATTATATATAATATATATATATATATATATATATATATATATATTTAATTATATATATTTTTTTTATTTATTTTAAATTACAGAGGTTTTAAATTTTTTGGTATTTTTCCCGGAAATTTTTTTTGGAGGGTATTGATCGGAGGGTGAAGGAATTTTTACAGAGGGATCAGATTTTGGGAAAAAAAAAAGCAGTTTCGTTTTAGAAAATGGTTGAGGTTTTGTGGATCAGGTGTTTGCTTTGAAGAATGTAGTTTTGGGGAAATACTTAGAAAAAACAAATGGATTTGTATGTAGCTTTTTTGGATCTGGGGAAGGCATAGATAGAGTTGAAAAGATTTCTCGGGGGAAGGGATTTTAAAAATAATTTTTGGGTTGGGGGGGCAAGTTGTTAAAGCAGGAAAGTTTTTATCGAGGTAAGGAAAGTGTAGGTAGAGAGAGGAAAGTGTTGGGTTCTCAGTGAAAGTAGGTTTTCGGAGGGGTTTGGGGTGATGTCTCCATGGTTGTTTAATTTGTTTTTGGATGGGGTTGTAAGGGAGGTAAAAGCAAGAGTCCCGGAAAAAGGGGGCAAGTATGAAGTCTGTTGGGGATGGAGAGCTTGGGAAATGGAAGTCAGTTGTTGTTCGTGATGTAAGCGTGGTGGTGAATCTGTGGGAAACTGCAGAAGCGGTGACTGAGTTTTGGGAAAGTGTGTGGAAGAAAAAAGTTGGTGTAAATGTGAATAAGAGCAGGTTATTAGGTTTCGTAGGGGGGAGGGTCAAGTCAAATTTGGGAGGTGAGTTTGAATGGGAAAAACTGGAGGGGGGGGTGAAGTGTTTTAGTATTCTGGGGGGTGGGTCTGTCAGCGGATGGAAAACCCTGGAAAACCCGGGTTTTTTGGGGGGGGTCTGGGGGGGGGGGAAGGGGGCGAAAATTTTGGGAGCCTTGGAAAAAAAGGTGGAAGCGGAACATTATTCGGAAAGCGAAATTTGGGTATGTTTGAGGGAAAAGTGGTTTCCAAAAAATGTTGTTTGGTGGGGAGGCGTGGGCTAAAGGATTGAGATGGCGCAGGAGGATGGATGTCCCGGGGAAAAGAGATGTTTGAGGACAATTTGTGGTGTGGAGGTGGTTTATCGAGTAAGTAACGTTAGGGTTTAAAAGATGTGTGGAAATAAAAAAGGCATGGTTGAGAGAGGGGAGAGGGTGTTTTGAAATGGTTGGGCAATGGGAGAGAATGAGTGAGGAGAGATTGACCAAGAGGATTTATGTGTGGGAGGGGGGGAGGGACGAGGAGAAGAGGGAGACCAATTGGAGGTGAATGATATGGTGGAAAAAAAGATTTTTGTGATCGGGGCAAAAACATGAGGAGGGGAAAGGAGGGAAAGGAATGAGTGATTGGAGTCATGTGGTATACAGGGGTTTGACGTGCTGTCAGGGGAAATTGAATCAAGGCATGTGAAGCGTTTTGGGTAAACCAGGGAAAGCTGTGTAGGTTTGTTTATTTGCGTGTGGACGTGGTATCTAATGTGTTGGGGGGGGGGGGGGGGGGGGGCCATTTCTTTGTCTGTTTTTTGCGCTACTCGCAACGCGGGGGGGACAGCGACAAAGAAAAAAAAAAAAAAAAAAAAAAAATAAAATTTTATATATTTTATATATATATATTATATATATATATTTAAAATTATATTTATATATTATTTTTTTCCTGGGGATAGGGGAGAAAGAAATTTCCCCAGTATTCCGGGTTTGCGTAGAAGGCGACTAAAGGGGAGGGGCGGGGGGCGGGAAAATTTCCTCCCTCTCGTTTTTTTTTAATTTCCAAAAAAAAAGAAAAGAGAATGGGCCAGGAAAAGGGCCCCAGTCCTGTTTTTAAACGTACCTAAACAGATGCGGGAAATGGCGAATATTTTGAAAGAAAAGAAAATATAATATTATATATATATATATAATTTTTATTATTTTATATATTTTTATATATATTATATATTATAGCCGCAGCCGCATCAACCTAACCGGGAAACTGTGCCTCATCATACATCAAGGGTTTCAGACAGATGATATGGTGGTACAAACATCATTATCATTGCCTCGAGTGCTGACACCACAGTGATTAATGAAAGACCACACGCCTGATATGGTCGTTATGGCTGTGATGGTCAAATTTATCTTCAACACAGATTTTTATGTGTGTGTGTGTGTGGGTGGTGTGGTGTGTGTTGTGTTGTGTTGTGTGTGTGTTTTGTGACGTTTTTTTTACAAAAAAAAAAAATATATTTTATTTAAAAAAAATATATTATATATATATATTTATAATTTTTATATATATATATATAATTATGGCCATTTCAGGATCTGTTTGGGTTTTTCCCCGTCCCATGAACGAGTGCTTTTGATTTCCCCTAAACTAGCTCTATATCTCTTCTCTCTCTTCTCTCTCTCTCTCCTCTCTCTCTTTTTCCCCGAAAAGGGGTTGCTTTAGGGTTTCCACCCCCCCTTTTTATGCTCCTATTATTTTCTCTCTTTTCTCTCTCTCTCTCTCCTCTCTCTCTCTCTCTTTTCTCTCTCTCTCTCTCTCTCTCTCAGCTGTGCCTGCCCGCCTCTCCCTCTCCCCCCCTCTTATTGCTATACCCCTTTCACCAAAGCGGGGCGGGGGGGAGCAGGGGGGGAGGGGATGGGAGGAAGAAAGGGGGTGTGGGGGGGGAGAGGGTTTAGGGTGAGGGGGAAGAGGGGGGGGGGGGGGGGGGGGAGGGGGGAGGGGTTGGATACGGGGGGGGGCAAAAGGTTTACAGCACGTGGGGGGTTTGGGGGGGGGGAGGGGGGGGGGCGCGCGAAGGATAAATTGCATTGGTTTCCAAACCAGGTAACTGATTTTTGTTCTCTCTCTCCTTTCTCTCTCTCTCTCTCTCTCTCTCTCTCTCTCTCTTTTTTCCACCAGCCTTTTTGCTTAATTTGTTATTCATGTTCCACCGGCTGCAGAACAAGGCCTGCAGGGGGGAGTTGTGGGAGGGTGGGTGTGGGTGTGTTCACAGCTAAATGAACTCCCATTAGAGAACCCCCCCCCTTTTAATTGACGAAAAAATGTCTGGGGGAAAGAAGCCAGCCCTTTTGTCCGCCCGGGTTTTAGAGTATAATTAGCCCGTCGGCCAACTCTGGGGAAACCATTTTTCTTTTCCCCCGTCCGTTGTGGTGATTGGATGAGGGGGGGGGTTTGGGGAAGCAGCCTGTGGTGTGTGTGTGTGTGTGCTCAACCTATTAAATTTGTGATTACGTTTGGCTTTACGGGAGAGGGAAATTTACCCCTCTGGGGGTCTTTTCTTGTACTGTTACGGGGAGGGAGTTGTAAAATCGGGGGCCCCCATTCTTGTACTGTAAGGGGAGGGGGAGTTGTAATCGTGGGGGCCCTCCCTTTTTCTTGTACTGTACGGGGAGGGGGTTCTTCATGTGGGACCACCATCTCTTGTACTGTACGGGGGAGGGAAATTCACATCGTGGGGGACCCACTCTTGTACTGTAAGGGGGGGGGGGTTCTCACTCGTGGGGGACAAACCCTCTCTTTTTCTGTAGGGGGGGAGTTTCGTGGCGGGAAACCCTCTCTTTAACTCCCCACCATCTTACAACTTTTCAATTTATGTATGGCCCTCTGATTTAACCCCTGTCCTCACAGTCAGTCTGTCCCATTCCATCCACAACTTTTTAATATTTTAAAAAACTTTTTTCATCTTTCTTTTGAAGTTTTCTTCCTAGTCCCTGTTGTTGGTCGCTCTGTTCCTTACATCCCTCGAAGAACTGTTCACTCTCCAATTCGCTGACCTGCGTTTTTAATAACTTGAAGGCTATGTTCAGGTCTCCCCTTACTCTTCTCTCTTCCAAAGTCGGCAAATTCAAGGTCTCAAACCTTTTTTCCCCTGTAACCTCGGCTGTCTTATATCTGCCACCGTCTTTGTCGCCCTCCTCTGGACCTTCTCTAACAGCTCTTTTGTGCTCATCAAGCTGCGTTGATCGAACCCGAGAAGCACATGGTAGTGTCTGCCTCTACGAGAGGTAGGACCAGCTTGCTTAAGGCTTCCTCGTCCGTGCTATTGAGAAGCCACTGTGATATCTATCCGATGACAGTCTGGTCTCCTGTACCATTATCGTAATGCGAGACTCCGGAGATAGCTCAAGGACGAGGCTGAACCCAACACCCATCACACAGACACACACACACACACACACACACACACACACACACATACACACACAATTCTGAAGCAAATATATATACTCGCGTGTGTGTGTGTGTGTTATACAAACACAGGTCTAACCACACACACACACACACACACACACAATTCTGAAGCAAATATATATACTCGTATGTGTGTGTGTTTTATACAAACACAGGTCTAACCACACACACACACAATTCTGAAGCAAATATATATACTCGTATGTGTGTGTGTTTTATACAAACACAGGTCTAACCACACACACACACACACACACAATTCTGAAGCAAATATATATACTCGTATGTGTGTGTGTTTTATACAAACACAGGTCTAACCACACACACACACACACAATTCTGAAGCAAATATATATACTCGTATGTGTGTGTGTTTTATACAAACACAGGTCTAACCACACACACACACACACACACACACACACACACACACACACACACCATTATCAGAGCTGTACAATATACTATGCAGTTAAGTGTCCCCCCTCCCCACCCCACTACCTCCTTGTTCCAAAGGGAGAGGGAGCAAAAGGGATGGATGATAATCATAATAGGTCAAGAGAACAAGGTTAAAGAGAGGGAGAGAGGGAGGGACGGAGGGGGGCAATGATGGAGTCAGTTCGAGGAGAATACAAGCGCTACAAGCATGACAGTGGTACAAAGGGAGGGAGGGAGAGAGAGAGAGAGAGAGAGAGAGAGAGAGAGAGAGAGAGAGAGAGAGAGAGAGAGAGAGAGAGAGATGGATGCCAAAAGTGGTCCTGTGTCCTGGTGGTGGTGGTGGTAGTCACTCCCCCCCCCCGCCCCTCCCACTCCCCCTGGGGTCATGGCGTACCCTGTTGGGCGGAGGGAGGGGAGGGGAGGGGGGGGAGGAGAGGGGAGGGTGGTCGTCCCCTGCCCTACTACCTACTATCCCTCCCTCCTCCCCGCTGGACGACCCGCGTGGTGCAGAATGTGTGATGGTGCACATACCTCCTCAGGGACGACCCTGCATATGTATGACCACCTCCACCCCAGCAACCTCACATCCACCCCTCCCTCCTTCCCTTCCCTCCACACCCACCCTTCCCTCCACACCCACCCACCCCTCCACACCCACCCACCCACCTCACCTCACCCCTCCTTCCCCCTCCTCCTCCCTCCCAAGTATACACGACGCCCCGTAATGGCTGCTGAAGGGTCGTAAACCACACCTCCTCCCTCCTCTCCTCCTCATCCCCCACCTGCTGGGGGATTCGCGTCTTCTGACCCAGGTTACCGGACACTCAATACCTGGTCTGCATGGGAGAGGCCCTCACCATAAGACCCGATGGTCTATGACCACGTTATCTGCAGGAGGACAGGACATGGGAGAGACCCGCACCATAAGACCCCATGGTCTATGACCAGGTTACCTGCTGGAGGACAGGACATGGGAGAGACCCGCACCATAAGACCCCATAGGTCTATGACCAGGTTACCTGCTGGAGGACAGGACATGAGAGACACCCTCACCATAAGACCCCATAGGTCTATGACCAGGTTATCTGCTGGAGGACAGAACATGGGAGAGACCCTCACCATAAGACCCCATAGGTCTATGACCAGGTTATCTGCTGGAGGACAGGACAATGGGAGAGACCCTCACCATAAGACCCCATGGTCTATGACCAGGTTATCTGCTGGAGGACAGGACATGGGAGAGACCCACACCATAAGACCCCATAGGTCTATGACCAGGTTACCTGCTGGAGGACAGGACATGGGAGAGACCCTCACCATAAGACCCTATAGGTCTATGACCAGGTTATCTGCTGGAGGACAGGACATGGGAGAGACCCTCACCATAAGACCCCATAGGTCTATGACCAGGTTACCTGCTGGAGAACAGGACATGGGAGAGACCCTCACCATAAGACCCTATAGGTCTATGACCAGGTTATCTGCTGGAGGACAGGACATGGGAGAGACCCTCACCATAAGACCCCATAGGTCTATGACCAGGTTACCTGCTGGAGGACAGTATTACGTTCGTACCATCGCGCTCAAGAACCGCATCGTCGTGGTTCAACGAGGTCAAGGGTCGTACCATCGCGCATAACAATCGTGTGCTCCGGAGGTCAAAGTGAGGTCACGCAGGCTCCTCACGTACCCCTGACTAGTACGCCAACCAGGTGTTCTCCCTTGACCTGAGATCTCAAGTATAAACCAACACTAACCCAACACTAGTGACCCCCCCCCCTCGTCCTACCAGGTACTTGGGTACGTCACCAACATCGTTAGTACCTGGACCTTGTACCTACCCTAGTACCCATCATGACGTACCTCCTCCACCATCATTGTGGTACCTGGACCTTGTACCAACCCTAGTACCCATCATGACGTACCTCCTCCACCATCATCGTACCTGGACCTTGTACCTACCCTAGTACCCATCATGACGTACCTCCTTCACCATCATTGTGGTACCTGGACCTTGTACCAACCCTAGTACCCATCATGACGTACCTCCTCCACCATCATCGTACCTGGACCTTGTACCTACCCTAGTACCCATCATGACGTACCTCCTCCACCATCATCGTACCTGGACCTTGTACCTACCCTAGTACCCATCATGACGTACCTCCTTCACCATCATTGTGGTACCTGGACCTTGTACCAACCCTAGTACCCATCATGACGTACCTCCTCCACCATCATCGTACCTGGACCTTGTACCTACCCTAGTACCCACCATGACGTACCTCCTTCACCAACATCGTTAGTACCTGGACCTTGTACCTACCCTAGTACCCATCATGACCTGGATGACCTGGTCACCAGAGCCGTACCAAGGGACCTGGTCTTGGCTATGTGTCCCATCCCTCCGTCTATCGGCCAAGGGCCACAAAGCACCTCTACCAAATAGACCAGAAATACATCTATTTCTATTTTCTAATTAGGAAAACATAACTTTTAAATGAACATACTTCACTCACAGTCTGTAAGGTTTCTGGCAGTGGCGCTAGATCCATGACACTATAGCAGTGCCACCAGATCCCAAAACACCATAGCAGTGCCATCAGCTCCACAACACCCTAACAGTGCCAGCATAACCATGACACGCCCAGCAGTGCCACCAGATCCCAAAACACCATAGCAGTGCCAGCAGCTCCACAACACCCTAACAGTGCCAGCATAACCATGACACGCCCAGCAGTGCCACCAGATCCCAAAACACCATAGCAGTGCCACCAGCTCCACGACACCCAGCCAGTGCCAGCATAACCATGACACGCCCAGCAGTGCCACCAGATCCCAAAACACCATAGTAGTGCTACCAGGTCCACAACACCCAGCCAGTGCCACCTGATCCATAACAACCCTATAGCAGTGCCACACGGGCTCCTCATCAAACCTCTAGGTTCTACCCACACAACACACTGCCCCAGTTGAACACCTGGTAATGTTAAGACGAGTCTTGGCTGCGCTCCACATCACAACGTATAACAACAGCCTTCACGGCTGAAGCAAGCACACCGCAGCAGCAGCAGCACAACACAGCAGAGCAGCACAGCACAGCAGCACAGCTGAAGCAGCAACAGCACAGCACAGCAGCAGCAGCACAGCACAGCAGAGCGGCAGCAGCACAGCACAGCAGCACAGCTGAAGCAGCAACAGCACAGCACAGCAGCACAGCTGAAGCAGCAACAGCACAGCTGAAGCAGCCACAGCACAGCAAAGCACAGCAGAAGCAGCAGCAACAGCACAGCTGCAGCAGCCACAGCACAACACAGCAGCAGAGCACAGCAGCTGGTCCTCGTCCCTGCATTCATCACAGCCGGAGCGGTAGGAGGCGTCACAACCCGGCAACACCCCACATCACGACGACCGCCCGCCGGTCATACACCTCGCCCTCCGGTGAATACATCTATCGCTAACCTTTCTTACTGATTTTCAAATTCAGGGGCGGGCGCGGGGCAGAGGCGCGCGCCCCCAGGGGGGATCCTCCTGCCGTCCAGCCTGATTACTCTCCCTACATATCCCTCTCCCTCCCTCTCACTTACCCTCCTCCTCCCACCTCTGACCCGTCGCTGGAGGGTCGGATGGAGGGAAGGGAGGGGGAAGGGGGGTAGAGCAGCTGGTGGTGGTGGTGGTGGAAAGGGGTGAGGAGGAGGGAGGAGGAGGGGCGAAGGCCCTCCCTCTCCTGCGGCGTCAGGAGGGCGTGCTAACAGCATGCTTGTATCTGGCTGACGACCTGCCTGACGTTACGACCCTTTGAGCATGACGGTACGACCCTTTAAGCATAATGACCCGGACTTTCAGGTGAATCTTTAGGGGTCGTACCGTCGTGCTCGTGTCGTACCGTCGTGCTCGAGTCGTACCGTCTTGCTCCAGTGTCGTACCATCTTGCTAGAGTCGTACCGTCGTACGAAAGAGTCGTAGCGTCGTGCTCAAGGGTCGTACCGTCGTGCTCGAGTCGTACCGTCTTGCTCAAGAGTCGTACCGTCGTACGAAAGAGTCGTACCGTCGTGTTCAAGGGTCGCACCGTCGTGCTCAAGGGTCGTACCGTCGTGTTCAACAGTCGTACCGTCGTGCTCAAGAGTCGTACCATCTTGCTCAAGGATCGTACCGTCGTGCTCAAGGGTCGTACCGTCGTGCTCAAGGGTCGCACCGTCGTACTCAAGGGTCGCACTGACTTGCTTAAAAGGGACGTACCGTCGTGCTCAAAATGGCTGTAAGGTCATGCAATACTACTAATAATGATAATCACGACCGGTTTATCGAATTCTGGCAGCCACTCGGCTCAACCACACACACACACACACACACACACACACACACACACACATACACACACACACACACACACAGGTGAGACACCACACATCCGGCCGACCATAACAGTAACCGGATGACTGAATCACGAGAAGGATTCTCCATTATTCAGGGAGGAGCGCTCCGCTACATGACCCATGGGGGTAATGGCGATCATTAACTGTCAAGACTTGAGACTCGCCTCACGTCTTTCCCTCTTAGTGAGGGAGAACGGGAAAGAAAGAAAGAAAGAAAGAAAAAAAGAGTGGGGGAGAAAAGGGAACACTCAACTTGCCCCTTAAAAACCTTCAGAGTGGCCAACCAAGCCTCTAACCCCGACGTGACGTCATGGACGTGACGTCATGAACGTGACGTCACACCTCCAATGTAAACAAAGGCTCCGTCGACGACGACGCCACCGCCTCTCTCTCTCTCTCTCTCTCTCTCTCTCTCTCTCTCTCTCTCTCTCTCTCTCTCTCTCTCCACCCCGTGAAGATAAACACCCCCCCCCCCCCAGAGCCGGACTGCTCCTAATGACCTCCAGGTGTGGAGATAATCTCAGAGCTGCTGCTGCTGCTGCTGCAAGATTATGGGGGACGAGACTAAAGACAAAAAAAAAAAAAGGAAAAAAAAATGCCATCAATTTTTCCAGATTTTGGCGCAATATGGCGGCTGGGAGGGAGAAGGGGGGGGGGGGGAATAGGGATGGGGTGGGTGGGTGGGGAAGCGGGGGTTTGTGGGGGTGGACGAGGGGGGGTGTGGGTGTGGGTCCCACGACCCGGATGTGACGCATTGGATGTGATAACTGTTTATGTCGGCCATTATATTTAACGCTTTTAATTTTAGCGAACTGCGCGACATAATTCAGAGGTGTATCAGGTATTGCAGTATATTTTTACTTTAATTAATGGCACCAAATGAGGAGTAGTTATTTCCTCATTTACTAAACAGATGATTCTGATATTTGCATGTTGTTAATTGGATCACAGACGGAACGATGAATAATATATATATATATATATATATATATATATATATATATATATATATATATATATATATATATATATATTTCCTAGGGTAGAGATTAAGAATTCTACCTCTGTATTCCCTGGGTCGTGTCGTAGAAGACGACTAAAGGGGGAGGGGGCGGGAGCAGCAGGAGGGGCTGGAAACCCGCCTTTTCTTTTATTTCAACCTCTAGAAGAGGGAACAGAAGAAGGAGCCAAGTAAGGAGTGCTCATCCTCCTCGACGGCAGAGGTTGGGGTGCCTAAATGGGTGTGGATGTAAGCCGGAGGGGAAGACAGAAGAGACCAGTACCACTTAGTTTGTTTGAGGGAAGGAACCTGGATGTTCTGGCTCTGAGTAGACCGAAGCTCAAGGGTAAGGAGGTAGAATGGTCTGTACACATCTTAGGAATAAAGGTGAAAATGAAGCAAGGAGAGGTGAGGTGGGGTGGGGTGGGGTGGGGGAATTAGGGAAGCAGCGCTAGCACGTGCGAGATGTGTGTGGCAAGCGAAAGGTGGGAGGCGGGCAGATAAGCAAAGGTAGTGAATGGTGGAATGATGAAGTGAAGGTGTTAGTGAAAGAGAAAAGAGAGGCGTTTGGGCGGAGTTGCTTATAGAGAAGGAGTGCAAATGACTGGGAGATGTATAAGAGACAGGAGATCAAGAGGAAGGTGCAGGGGTTGAAAATGAGAGCAAATGAGAGTTGGGAAAAGGTGGTATCAGTAAACTTTGGGTGAAATATAATATTTCGAAAGAGGATTGATGTTGTGCTAAACAAAAGAAAGACAAATGGGAACATCGGTGAAGGGGGCAGGAGGGTAAGCAGTAACAGCTAGTGATGGAGCGAAGATGAGATGGAGTGAGCATTTTGAAGGATTGTTGAATGTGTTTGATAACAGGATAACAGATGTGAGGTATTTGGGTCGGGGTGATATGCAAAGTGAGAGAGTCATGGAGAGTGGTTTGGTGAAGAGAGAAGAGGTGGTGAAAACCTTACGTAAGAAGAAATGTGGCAAAGCAGCTGGAGAGGATAGTACTGCACTTAAATCTACTTCAAAAGGGAGTGACTGTGTTGTTGATTGGTTGGTAAGGATATTCAATGTACGTATTCATCACGGTGAAGTGCCTGAGGATTGGCGAAATACATATATAGTGCCATGGTATAGAGGCAGGGGGAATAAAGGCGAGTGTTTGAACTACAGAGGTATAAGTTTGTCAAGTATTCCTGGGAAATTGTACGTGAGGGTATTGATTGAGAGGGTGACCGTATGGACAGAGCATCAGATTGGGGAGGAGCTGTGTGGTTTCAGAAGTGGTAGAGGAGGTGTGGATCAGGTGGATCTTGGCCTGTATTCTGGTCGCTGAGTTATGTTTGCTGTTCCTAATTAGAACAGTAGAACACGGGCAAAGACAAGTTACCTACCACAGCTACACACCCCAGTACCACGCTACAACCAATGAGCGCGTAGGGCTACATGCACGTTCGCCTGCTGGTATTACCTAAGCCTCATCCAGCTACCCACACCCATTCCCAGCTGCCCCACCCTCCTTTCCACCACACGCTCCTGAAGATGACTGGATGGATTCCAAACGAAACGTCGAGACAAGCCTTGGCTTACATAACCTCCCCACCCATACAGAGATAATAGACAACTTGAAAAATTCAAAAACAATCTTATGAAAAAAGAAAAATATTTTCTGGTCATTTAACAGAATATGTTTCTAAGAAGAACTGCAAGCAACACACACACACACACACATACACACACAGCCAACACCAGTGAACACATCACCCAAAATAACGAATCGCCTCATCTGCCAACGTGAGTATACGACTGCCAACGGTACTGACCATCAGCTACCACCACTGGGACACCAGCTACCACCACCACCAGATACAAGCCATCACCGACAGAGACGACGCAACACAGCCTACAAAAAAAAAAAAAAAAAGAAAACCAAGTCCGACAGATCCAAAAGCCAGTACCACGGAACATCCAAAACACATCCAGCCAGGTGCCAGCTATGTACACCAGCTATACGGCACCAAACATCAACACCGGCAGCAAGGGGAAGGAAGGGGGGAGGGAATAAAGGGAGGGGGGTGCGAGCGAGGGAATCTGGTGGTGTGAAAATCTGTCTAGGAAGGAGAGGCAGCGGCGGCGAGGTGGGTCTCATGGGAACCGAAGCTCTTGGCTAGACCCTTGTGTTCCTAATGGAGGCTAATTGTAGAAAGGATTTTTTCCCTGGATCCAGCCTCTGATCCTTGCGCCCTGGGGCTCTTTTACACCACCGCCGACCCCTCCCCTTCTTCTTCCTTTCCCTCGCGCAGTCTGGAACACTGCCGGGGCATCCCTGGAACGCGGAGGGACAAGACCCCGAAAATAATGCTTGTGAGACGTGCAGGTTATGGGAGGAATAACTTTAAGAACTTGATTCAATACGACAGGAGAGGTATGGAACGCGGGGGCAGCCAACGCCAATGGCGGCTCCCTCCTCCCTCCCGGCTCCTCTTACAAGACGCCGCGGGCGGGAAGAGCTCCAGC